>NC_056736.1:209383327-209615827 GCF_019279795.1 Protopterus annectens | reverse complement strand
AACACAGTCTCCCCTTGGTGAATTATTAAATTACCTGTCCCCCCCACACCCATATTCCACACACTCCATCCTTCCCTTCTCTGGTTGATGGCACATGGCACGGTCAAGGGAACACATTGCACACACTACATATCTCTGGTACCTGTATGGTTGTGAGGACTACCCTAGCATTGTTCACCTTCCACATGCTGTACATCACACACATAGGTGCATGCAAATACTTATCTTTCATGACATGGTAGGTAGACCCGGGTAATACCTGTTCATCTTTGGCCCATCCTGACAAGGATGCTTTGGACCGCAAATGGGCAGATTTCGGGTGAATGCTCTGATCATTGGTAGGGTTGCCACCTTTTCATATGGCCAGGATGGGATATATTTGGGACACGCATCAGATTTTACAGGCCAACACATGCCCATGGTCAGTAGAACAGATAGTACTTTTGTTTTATGCCTAAATGTAAGCTTATTGTTGTAGCATTTTAGCTGTTTTTTCTGTTTTGTTTACTTGCTTATTCTGTTTCTTGTAACATTTATGAATGTTACATATGGAAATAACTATTGTATGTGACTATTACATAAGATGTGGGACATAATTATGTCCTACGATCGCAGGATATTTTACATTTATAATGGTTTTGGTATGGACACAACTGCCCAGAGGGGGACTGTCCCTCACAATGTGGGACAGGTGGTAGCCCTGACCATTGGGCTAGACTTAGCTACTGGCGGTGCACTAACACAATGCGTTTCGCTTCCACTTGGTATAACTATCAACACTACAATAGAATACGGGCACAGGGTTTTAAATGTCATTTGTTCGAGGGATGGGGACTCAACATTCAGCTACGTGCATTTGTGTTTGCTTCTTATTTTTGTGTTCACAAAACTGTCTTGCATGTTTTGCATAAGCTTCAGTATCCACGGACACTGACAGGTGTGATTGCTATTGGAGGCAGGCTGTAATATTCAGCATTTTAGGTTGCACGTAAACAGCCGACATGTCCACACCTCCGTGGGGAGCTTCAACACACCCCATGCACTCGTGCACATTTTCTATGCACGTGGATGTGGTGGCAGCACATCTTAATTAATATGCATATGGTGCTACTGTGCCATCTCTACGCCCCATGGTCAGCGCAAGCTTAATGCCGTCCTTGCACCGAGCTTCATGAATCCCGGGGTATATGTATTTATGAATCATTTCAAACAAAATGTGTATCCAATACAAGAATGATGGCAATGCTGAACTCGGCACAGGATATTCCTTAGGACAACAAAGAGACATCAAGAACAATCCAATGTCCAAAATTATAACATTTATTCAATGGATTGAACACTTTCATCCACTGACCATGGACTTCACCAGAATCAATAAACTGTTAGCATATTTACATTTAAATATCTTAAGTCAATCAATAAAAAGACTTCATATTTAATGCTTACTAAACAAGTGCCCTCTCTTAAAGAGCTGTTATAAAAACAGTATGACTGCCTGTATACTAAACCCCTTAGGTTCCATTTTTATATATAAATGAATCAATAGCGGATTATAAAAAAATAATAACACCAAAAAGTAAAACTAATAATGTATACATCTATCAACAAATTGAGTACCAGTATTAAAATGCACATTAAATGTACATAAATCAAAATTAATGTGAACATATAAAAGTGAAAATATAAAATTTATAACACCAATGACTTGATTAAACCTTTTTAATTTTTATACATTCTTCTTCTTTGTAAAACCTTAAGAGGTGTGCACCTGTGGTGAACCTTATACTTTTCCTACTGTCTTGTCTCAAAAACTGGATCAATAGAGATGTTGTTATTAATGCTTGGTGGTTTGGTGGCATTTAATAGTGGGGGACAAACCTAAATTTGTGATCAAAACAGGAATTAACCTTAAGAACAAATTTGAACAGAATACTAATCAAGGCAAACAGATTAGTGAACATGGAAAAGGACGAACTAAAAAATGTGGAAGTTGTAGCCAGTGTTTCACCATTTTAGAGGAGGAATCTGTTACTTTGGATAATATTAACAGGACTAGAGTGAACTTTAAGAAAGGAAATTGTCATTTGAAACACGTGGTATATTTAGCTAAGTGTTGTACATGTTCAGGATTTTACATCAGGAAAACAGATAGAGCCTTAAGAACAGGATTTATGAGCACATTGACTGTATTAGGAAACAGGATAGGAATAATGCCCTATTTAGGCATTTAGATGCTAGTCCCTCATGTACTATGTTCATAGGTTCATAGGTTGGTACTAGGCTATCAGCCCTAGGGCCTATACAAGCCTAGCCATAACAATTCCCTGGCTATTTCTTCCCACATTATTTACTTTCCTGGACCCCTGTCTAGCAGGGCGACTGACGTGATCCCTGGGGTGAATTTCCTTTCTCCCATCCAGTCGTCAAGGTTCCTCTTGAATAGGTCCAAAGAGGCACTCTGCTTGACATGTATGGGCAATCTATTCCAGAGTCTGGGGAGTCTCTGGGTCAGGAACCTATCCCTCCAGCATGTTTTGTTTATTGTGATGACAAGGTTTAGATCCCTGGAGCGTATAGCTTTGAGGGATTGGGATTTCTTTAAGTGTAGCATGTCCAACAGCTCTGGGTTTGACATGGCCTTGTATGTTAAGCATAGATCGCCTCTGAGTAGACGATATGTGACAGAGTATAGCTGGAGGTTTTTAAGGCGGTCAGCGTAGGGCATCTGCTTTAGGCCTGTGATTCTTTTAGTGAGGTATTTCTGAGGCCTTTCCAGTTGTTGCAGATGTCTTCAGAGGTACATACCAAATGGGGCATTGTATTCTATAATGGGTCTAATGAGGGATGAGTACAGTGGGACAAAGACCTCCTTTTTTCTGGATGAAAAGCCCTTCGTGATGAGGTGTGCCACATAGAAGGATTTCCTGACTGTTGTGTCGATGTGGTTATCGAAGGTGGGACCACTGTCCACCTGTGTCCCTAAGTCTCTTATCACACTTTCTGTGTTTAGTGTACTGCCACCTATATGGTAATTCATGGATACATGTTTTTTTCCCAAAGAGGATAACAATACATTTCTTGGCATTGAGCTTGAGCCCATGGCTCTGGCACCAAGCATTTGTTTCTGTAAGGCCTTTTTGTAGAGTATCCACATCATTTGGGGATTCAATAATGGCTCCCAGTTTGCAGTCATCTGCAAACTTTGTTAGCCAGAGTCCCTTAGTGATGACCTGTACTTTAGAGAAGTAGATGCCAAACAAGAGCGGCCCCAGGACTGAACCCTGAGGTACTCCACTTGTCACTTGTCTGGAGCTGGATTTGGAGTCGGCTACTTTTACAGTGTGGGTTCTATAAGTAAGCCATTTAGCAACCCATTGGGTGACATAGGGATTAATGCCCAACTTAGTAAGTTTATCTATGATTCCAGAGTGGGGGGTGGTGTCAAAGGCCTTGGCAAGGTCTAGATAGGCTGTGTGGACCACCTTACCCTTGTCCATGGCTCTGGAGACTGATTCAAAGAAGTCAATCAGGTTCAGGAGACAAGATCGGCCCTTCACAAACCCAAACTGGGTGGGGCCAGGGTTTGAAGGTTGCCAATGTCTTTGTTTATAAGTTCCATGATAATACGCTCCATGGCCTTGCAGATAAGGCTTGTCAGACTGATGGGGCGGTAGTTTCCGGGATCCAAGTTGGATCCCCCCTTGTGGATTGAGATAACTGTAGCTCTGCGCCACTCAGTGGGCACGAAACCTGAGGTGAGGCTATGAATAAACATGACACTTAGGTGAGGTGCCAGTTCATATTGTAGTTCATGTAGTACACAGCCCGGGATGTCATCTGGTCCCATGGATGCTGTATTCTTGGCTTTAGAGAGTGCGTTTTGTACCTGTGTGGCCGTTATTACTGGAATTTGGCAATCTTCCGATATTGAGATGGGCCATTTAGGGGGTGAGAGGGGGGTGAAGTTGGCACTGAATCGATCTGCCAGGATATTGGCAATATCCTTCAGATCAGTATATTTAATGCCATTCTGTTTTAGCTCAGAGCAGATCTGAGCATTGCCATTTAGATTCTTGACATAGTTATAGAAAGCTTTGTGGTTGTCTTTGGAATCTTTGGCAATTTTAGTTTCGTAACTAGCTTTGGAGGATTTTATGAGGCATCTCAGTTTCTTACTGAGGCTAGTAAGGGAGTTTTTTGCATCCTGGGATTTTCCTCTTTTCTGCAAAAGTTTCTTCCTTTTGTTATAAAGTTTGTTTATGGCAGAGGACCACCAGATTGGCTTCCTTTTTTTTGGATGAGAGCATTTTGGTTCTATTTGGGATGGCACGATTCATGCATGAGTGGATGTGCTCGTACAGTGCCTTAGTGTAGGATTCAGCAGTTGAACTTTCAGTTCCTGTCTGCATGGGTGTCATGAAGTTTGTCACTTCTGACTTGAGTAGCATGAAGTTGGCTTTGGAGAAGTTTTTTATGGTGGTTTCTTTACTGGGGGGTGGGGGTGGGATGTGGATGTTAAGGGTGATTAGCTTATGGTCAGACCTGACTAACGAGGGGGTGACCATAGGTATGGAGCATTGATTTCCCATGTTGGTAATGACCAGGTCTAGGATATTGGAGCCCCTGGTGGGACTATGGATTAGTTGATCCAGGGCATTGGAATTTATGAATTCCAAGAACCGTTGCGCAAAGGTGTTGGGACATGAGTAGTTTTCCCAGTTAATAGCAGGGTAGTTAAAATCACCCAGTATTAGGGTGTTTGGTTCTATCTTAATATTTTCCAGTATGTTTAGAAAGGTGTAGTGAGAATCTTGGGGTATAGTGGGGGATCTGTAGCAAGCTACAATTTGGATTGCAGTCTTACCTAGTGTTAGTTGCACTTGGAGAATTTCAGACACATTGTGTTGGCCAACTAGCCTAGTGGTGTGAATATCCATGGTGAATATTGACACTCCTCCACCTTTAGTGTTTCGGTCCTGGTTTGGTGGCCGAAAAGTGTGGTAAGAGTTGTAGCCTGGTATTGCAGGGGTGCTCTCTGGAGCCTTGAACCAAGTCTCAGTTACTGCACAGATATCGATGTTCTCCATTTTTAGGAGTGCCTCGAGAGAGTGCATTTTGAGGTTTAGACTTCTAGCATTGAGTAGCATTACCTTCAGATTTTGCATGCTTGTACCTGTTACGGTGGTGGTTTTGTCCTTTGAAGTTTGCCTAAAAAAGGCACTATAGGGGTGGCAAGAGCCTTAGCCAGTAACCTGAATCCCAAGGGCGACAGGTGCAGACCATCTCTGACAAAGCATTGTGGTCCGTCAATCATGTCGTCCCAGGCAGACAGATACTGGATCCCCTTTGAATGACACCATAAGCTTAGCCAATTGTTGAAGTCAATCATTTTATCCATATATTGTGGTATCATTCTGGGTGAAGGCAGGATGCTACTCAGGGCTAGGGTCATACCTGCCTGGGGCACATGATCCGAGAGCTCTTCCATGTCTCTTTTCATGTAGTCCAGGGAGGTACGTCTCAAGTCATTCACTCCAACATGGACAATGACAGAGTCATATTTGTACTTGTTGTGGAGTGACTTGATTGCATGCTTTATGTGGCTGATCCTGGCACCCGACAGGCAGCTGACTGTAATTTTCTCCTTATTCAACCTGGTGAGAGGGACATCAGTGTGCCAGACTATAGAGTCACCTATGACTAAAGTGTTAGGTACATTGTCTTGCCTTAGGGGCTGTTGCTGGGTGGCACACTGGTGTTGTGAACTATGTGACACATTGGTTGTGATTGGTATTTGTTTGCGTTTCAGCTTCAGAGGTCTTTGTTGCTTGGGCAGGTTACAGTTAAGGGCCTCTGCATATGTGGATTTAGTGTTGCTATATGTGGGTGTTGGTGGTGCGGGTTTAGAAGGGCTATGTGTTGCTTGAGGTGTAGTGTGGGTGTTAACCTTCTCCGCTTGACTGTTTAGCATGATCTTGGGTGGAGAGAGCTTTGCTTCCATTTTGGCTATGTAAGTGCATCTCTCACAGGTTGTAGTGTTGGGTGGTAGGAGGAGAGGGTTGTCTGTGTACATGAGGCAATTGCTGCATTGCCCCAGTATGCCCAGATTCACCAGGTGGACAGGAGAAATCACCGGAAGCTGACCCTTAGACATGCCTAGTTTGGGGCTTTTTTTTTTTCTTTGTAAAGTATAGGAGCTGTTTCCTTAGCAAGGTGCTTTGCAATTATAGGCTGTTTAGTGCCTACTATTAATTTCTCATTGTTAACAAGGAGAGTTCAGTGTTTGTATGAGTTTAAGGCTTCCTAGTGCTTTCCAGCAGGTATTAGAGAAAGTGCTAGTCACTGGGATGCTTAAAGGTAAGATTGAAAAGAATGCACTCTGCAGTGTGCACTAGAGAAGTTAGATGTGAAAGTAGGTAACTTGAGTTTTACCTGTTTAAAAAGTTAAGGTTTAGTGGAGAGTTACTATTTTTAAAACAGCAAGATGGATTGAAAGGGGTGTTCACTTTTGTATTTTGGTACTATGAAATACTGTAGGATGGCCAATAAATTTAAATAATTGAAGGGGTGGGATTTCAAAAACGATGATTTTGTGATTGCTCACATAAGCCAGTGAAAGTAGAGAGAAATGAGATATATGGTCAGATTAACATAAGAGGCGGGCAACTAGAAAGACAGTGCCTGACTCAGAACAGAGAGAGCTGTGGTTTCTTTTGAAGTTTTAATATGCTGTTAAAACAGAATGCAAGCAAAACACAAGGTGAAGAAAACAAACAGTAATACAAAAAATAAAAGCAAACTAACCTTTCCTTCACAGCAAAGTGTAGCAGAGTCTGGATGAGCCTTTCTGGTAATGATGATGATGATGATGACATTCTTTCATACTACAGCATGCTGGTCTGACTGCAACATGAGTACTAAGCTCAGATCCTGCATCCACAGTGGGGAAGAATGATCAGACTAGTAAAAAGCACAAAGTGTAGAGTTACCAACATGAAGGTAAAAATGAAGGGGGTGGATCTCAAGACATGCCTCAATAGTTGGGCATGCATGCACTATATGAGATAAAAAAAGAAGGATATGATGTGTTCAAATTGCATTACAGAGGAGCATGAGATTGGTAACACTGAATTTGAAGCATTGTGTGAAAGAAAGGCCATGCAGACAACTGGAAGAGAGATTGTTTAAAATGTACTTGAAAAAACTGTTTCATAGAAGGTGTTATGGGACCTTGTAACTATCAGTGACAGTGGCATGGTGAATGTCTGCAGAAGGGTTCAAGGGCACATGAGACAGAGAGAAAAGGTAAAATATGGACAGGGTAGGACCAGGTGTATTGGCAATAGTTGTGACACTCATGTGGACTTGATAAATCTTGTGTTGGCTTTCTTCTTATTTCATGCCTCACTGCTGTTTGATGTCAGAAAGTAATGTTTAAAAGTGTTTCTAAAATGGAACTGGCAGTAAAACAGAGTTCAATGTAAATAAATGGGCATGAGTTCAGTGCCAAACTAGCAGCATTTGGAAAACCAGTTTAATTATTAAATGGATTACTAGTTCCTTTATTAACAGGTGCATGTACATTTTTTATGCAAACAAGGCCAACATTCTAGTGTTCCTCACTGTAGTTACCTTAGATATTGCCCCTGTAATTTTCTCACACCCTGCATTATTGAATTTACTACTTCTTTTGAATCTATCGGTTCCATAGAATTACTGTCTGAAATGTATAACAGTATGTGTGTAACAGTCTTCACTCTTCTAAATCCCAAATAATCATTCTGTGTAGACAGAAGCTGGTAATATATTCCTTTTATGCAACCTATTTTTTTATACTCTTTTCTGTAAGTTTAGTACATTTATCAAACCGTTCATATTTCTTTAAGTTTTTCAGTGCCTCCAACTCTACCACCCAGTGGTAATAAAGTAGTGAGCTTTGCAAAATTTCTCTTTCCCCACTTCTTTAGTCTAGGAGGGTATTGTCTATAATATGTACCTTCTGCTTTCACTGGTCCCTTGAACTATGAAGACTGATTGTATGCAATATAAATGGCAAGGTAGCAGTTATTTTTAAAAGACAATGGCATTTATTTCACAAATGTCATTTTAAGTTTGGACTTGTTCTCAAAACAGTAATCTCTAAATGTACATATGTTGACATATTTAGCATTTGTCAATACTTTATATTTTAAGATAGGTAGCATGTAGAACAGATACTTACAAAATTAACAGAAGGCATTAT
This sequence comes from Protopterus annectens, assembly GCF_019279795.1. Lineage (NCBI taxonomy): Eukaryota > Metazoa > Chordata > Ceratodontiformes > Protopteridae > Protopterus > Protopterus annectens. The sequence goes on along the minus strand of NC_056736.1, from coordinate 209,607,585 downwards.
GAGAGATCTGGGAACACAGGTTGACAGCAACCTCTCTTTTGACCACCACATTGCCACTGTGGTCAGAAAGTCCTTCTATGTGGCACATCTCATTACTAAGGATTTTTCATCCAGGAAGAAAGAGGTCATTGTCTCCCTTTACTCTTCCCTCATTAGGCCAATCATTGAGTACAATGCCCCATTTGGCATGTACCTCACTAGAAACCTGCAGTAACTGGAGAGGCTGCAAAGGTACCTCACAAAGAGGATCCTAGGCCTCAAACACTTGTCGTATATGGACAGGCTCAAAAAACTCCAGCTATTCTCTGTCTCATATCACCTACTTAGAAGTGATCTCTGCTTGACTTACAAAGCCATGTCTGACCCAGATCTGTTAGAAATGCTACATCTAAAGAAATCCCAATCCCTCCGCACCACACACTCCAGAGACCTCAACCTCATTACCACAATCAACAGAACATGTTGGAGGGACAGGTTCATAACCCAGAGACTGCCCTTGCTATGGAATAGACTTCCCATACATGTCAAGCAGAGCACCTTCTTGGCCGTCTTCAAGAGAAATCTTGATGAGTGGATGGGAAATAGAAAATTCACCCCGGGGATCACTCCAGTGGCTCTACTTGATAGAGGCACTGGGAACTAAGGTCTAGTGGCATGATGCCAGGGTAATCCTATTGGCTAGGCTTGTAAAGGCTCCAGGGCCATTAGCCTAGAACACACCTATGAACCTATGAACCTATGAACATGAGAGGTCTGACACCACCATATTTGAATAGTTAAGAGCCTAGACATAGCAACAGTGACCGAATTACAGGGATGCCCCACAGACTCCATGTGAAATGTACAAACAGTACGCAGAAAGGTGTTACAACACATGCAATGGTAACTATGAAGTCCTGAAAGTATGCACCACTTGCATGGCAGAAAAAGTGTAGTAATACATATGCTCATGCTATCCCACAGTCACAACTGCAGCATACCAGACAATTTAATGGGTGTACCCCACTGATATGTATCATTCCATGAGGCAGATAACAGATGCACCTGAGAGTCTCTGGGGCCTGCTCAGCAGCATACTCAAATACCCTAATAGATATCAAGGCCCACACCATGGCCAGACCACACTGCATGCTGTAACACCCTAGCAGATATAGCAAGCATTCCAAGGTGTGAATGTACATGGAAAATAGGAAAGCCACAGCAGCACACTACAGTCAGGACACATAGCAGGCATTCAAGTAGTGACTGTAAAGGGCAAATATTGAAGCCATAGCAACAAAGTGCAAGAGCCACTGCTATACACCAGTTACACCACATGTCCCACAGGAAAGCACACACACACATTAACAGTAGTAGTAGTCGTAGGTGTCAGTGTACATACACAGTTAGTACAGGAAACTGGAGAAATGAATGGAGAAATGTTAATCTACAACACAGCTGGAAATATGAGAGAGATACCAACCTTTACACTCATAGAACATTGTCCACAGCATACCAGCATGGTCCCTGCCCTTAAAATCTGAAAGGGCTATGCCTATCTCACAAACCTTTTTATAGCACTGTTCTGAAATCACAGTGAGAACTGCAATCAGTACACAACTGGCTGCATGCAATTAGCAAATGCTGGCTAACAATTGGTGCAGAGGCCATCACATGTACATATGCAGATACCTACAAAAGTATGCTGTACTCCCAGTCCACACATGCAATACTTTCATTGCACCCTGAGGAGGAAGTGAGAGACAGAGAGAGAGAGAGAGAGAGAGAGAGACAGAGACAGAGACAGAGACAGAGAAAAACAAAATTAAACATACACAAACAAAACTGGTCAGCAACAGCCACCTGAAAGCTGACAACTGGCAAGTGGAGTAGCAGGACACAAAACCAGACAGCAACACAAGCAGCTGTGACAAACACAGGTAATGTAAAGTAATACTATAAAGGTCTACATACTGTGAACCCTCCATATGTGTCATTGGTCTGTATCCATATGTATATGAAGATGTGCAAAGGGCAGGGGACATACAGCAACTATCAGTGAACGCTGTACATACATTTGTATGTGAGAGCATCTATGTGCACATATCAATGTAGGTTGAATGTAGGTTGTAGTGCAATGTACAAAGTAGGTTTCACAGTTATGTATGTTTAGCAGTATGTTAGTGTGTGTACACAGTATGGTAAACAAACATGTTGATATACCTATCTATCATATGGATATGTATGTATGTCAAAATATGTATGTATGTATATATATATATATATATATATATATATATATATATATATATATATAATATGCATATATGTATACATACATAGAGAGAGATGTAGGAATACATAGACAGATGTAGATAGATAGAATATGTACAAACATATATATGTAATACACACATACAGATATAGATATATGTAAATACATATACATAGACAGACAGATCTGACTATCTACAGGTATGACTGTATATGACGACCTCAACACCCCCTGTCCCACCCCCACTGTCACTCTCACCCCCTCTCTGTCACACCCCCCCTCTCCATATCTATAGCAATATATGTACATCAATATATATATGTGTATATGTATACAGACATATATATATATATATATATATATATATATATATATATATATGTGTGTATACATATAGATATATCTATATATATATATATATATATATATATATATATATATATATATATATATATATATATATCTAGAGAGAGAGAGAGAGAGAGATGTATAAATATTCTAAGTGAGGCACATGTGTACAGATGTATTGCAACAGGTGCCTGGTGACAAAGGCATTGAGTGAACACCAGTGTCAAAACTGGAGTACCATACCCCATTTCAAATCACCTACGCCAGTAACCACCAGATATGTGATTGGCTGCCCACCACTGCATGTGTCAGGGGTGAACAGGGTCATAAATGTGTACAATAGTCCCGCCAATGATATTCACAGTGGCACACTATTCCTGGAATACCTGCACATTGTGTGTGTCAGCAGACATGGTGTGTCAGCTATGGACATGTAGGTCAGTGTACCCCTCCACACCACATAATGGCTGCCATGGTATGTACCTCACATGACAGCTACAGATATGGAGAAGGACACAGTGGCATGTACAACACTGTGACAATGCACTCAAACACATTACCAATGCACAGTGACTGACAACACCACAGAGTACACACATACTACTCACATAGAGGTTATCACTCCTGGATTTACATACTTAAGTCACACACATGACAGATGTCCAATAACCATAGTAACACCTCACACCATCCACAACCTAAATGACTGTTGTGTGTCGTCCGTGCCACTGCAATAGAGAGCACATGTGGAGGTAAAGGTTCCTACCCACAGATAAGACATACACTGCAATAAACCACACAGTGTTAAGAAGCAAGACTCCCCATGAGTACATGTCACACATACCCCTGCTGAATGTTAGTCAGATAAGTAATATGCCATATGAGTCACCCTGTGTAACTGTTTGACAGCAGCAGGTAACATCACACCACATGTGTCACAATGGTCAGGGTAGCAGAACAGTATGCTGCTGTAGTCCCAGGGGCAATAGCATATTGTATAGTATTGTATTGTAATGTATTGTATTGTGTTGTATTGTATTGGTATGTTGAGGTGCCTCCTTCGTGGAGTGGAACCACTGTTGCTGTGCGCCAGTGTACAGGTACATATCCTGTAGTCAGGCTAGTGTTACATAGCACTTCTATATGTGTGTTTAGCTCCTGTCGGAGTTCATGTAGCATGCAACCGGGGATACCATCAGGTCCCATTCATGTTGTGTATTCTGCTTTCCTGAGGGCGGCTCTCACCTGGACATCTGTAATGACAGGGAGGTTACAGTCAGCTGGGATAACTATGTCTTATTTTGGGGGAGAGAGAGGGTGAAACCTGCACTGAACCTGTCTGCCACAATGTTGTCAATATCTGTGGTTTCAGTGAATTATTTGTTGTTGTGTACTAACTATGAGCATAGTGGAGGGATTCTGACCAGGTTGCTAACATAACTGAAGAAGGCCTTGTGGTTATCTGTAGTGTCCCTCTTGATTTCCCTCTCAAAGTTGCCCATGGATGTTTGTAGGAGGGAAAATAGATCCTTACTAGTGCTGCTCAGGCATGCCTTCCCTTTATGGAATTATGCTCTGTCTTGCAGTAGCTTCCATCTTTTGTAATACAATCTGTCTATGGCTGGGGTCCACCAGACAGGATGCTGTCCCTTTGTGGAGAGTGTCTTGGTCATATATGAGATTGCATGATGCATGCATTCTCGGAAATGTCCGTAGAAAGCATTTGTGAAGGGGTCAGCATTGTGGGTTGTGTCTTCCACTGGCCCAGTGGGCTGAAAGGATACCATGTCACTGTTACAAAGTGTAAAGTTTGCATATGCAATGTTATTCACTATAGTCATTTGTGCTGGTGGTGGAGGTGGGATATGTATATCCAGGGCAATTAGTTTGTGGTCAGCTCACAGTAGTTGATGATGTAGCCCATACAGTACCTAGATACAAACCCCCAGAGTGAGGAGGTGCTCTGGACTTAAATCAGTGTTCTGATTGCTGGGGTTTGGTAGTATGTCGTATGGAGTGTGCCAGGTACTGTTGCACAGTTGCTGGCTGAGCACTGATACCTGGCCATTTACATGTGTATCCACCAATAGACAGACAGATGCTATATATGTGAGATATGTCATATCATAACAGTTGAGTAGCATGTGTAGTATGTGTGCCAAATTCTGCTGACATATATTGCTGATATCATGTTATTTCCTTTTTCAGGAACACAGCTCATCCGCAAAATCCAGCTTACTCCGCAGCTGAGGATGAGGAGATACACCAGAGCCTGGTGCGGGATTATGCAATACTCTTTTCCTGCACCAGCCAGAATCAGCAGGAGAGGGCTGCACTGTGGCAAGACCTGGTCCATCAGGTAAATGACATAGGCACGCATAATAGGACATATGAGCAGGTACGACATCACTGCAGTGATTTCATCAGAAATGTCCATCAGCGTGCATTGGATATCCACAGGCAACAGGTCGCCACAGGTGGTGGGGTGGCTACACATCCCCCACTCACCAGACTGGAGGGACTACTCATGAGTGTAGTGGCTCCAGTCCGCCAACAACAACAGCAGCAGCAGACATGCATTATAATGGAGGCTGGAGCCACGCAGCAGCAAGACTATGAGCGTGCGGGTAATATGTATAGTTGACCATTGTGTACACTGGTAGTTAATGCATGTGTGAGGTGTGTCCTTGGTTTGTAACTGTTATCATAGTATTTAATGTGCTATTGTGATATCTTCAATATCAGCAGCTGTCCTGTGAAAGGCGACTGTTCTACTACTGACCTGTATCATACTCAGTAACAATGGCACAGTTGTGCCCACTGACATTAGTTTCCTCACTTCTGCAGGTCCCTGCGGTGTAACAGCAATGCAGCCTATCCATGCTGGTGAGTGTGTATTAACAATACCTTTAATAGTCTTGATAGTAATAGTAATATTAGGCTCACTTAGTAGTGCTCTGTGTATGCATGCAGGTGTGTCTGTGTCTGTGTGTTGATATCTTGCATACTGAGTAGTGTACAACTGTGTGCAACTGTGTGCATGTGTACGTGTGCATGTGTGCACGTAAGCACATGTGCATGTGTGCATGTGTGCACGTGTGCATGTGTGCATGTGTGCATGTGTGTATGTGTGCACCCATGCATGTGTGCATGTGTGCATGTGTACATGTGTGCATGTGTGCGTCTGTGCATGTGTGCACCTGTGCATGTGCGCATGGGTGCATGTTTGCATGTGTGCATGTGTGCATGTGTGCACCTGTGCATGTGTGCATGCGTGCAATGTATGCATGTGTGCACCTGTGCATGTGTGCATGTGTGCACGTGCACGTGTGCATGTGTGCATGGGTGCATGTGTGCACCTGTGCTTGTGTGCATGTGTGCATGTGTGCACCTGTGCATGTGTGCATGTGTGCATGTGTGCACCTGTGCATGTGTGCATGCATGCACATGTGCATGTCTGGACCTGTGCATGTGTGGATGTGTGCATCACTGGTAATATTGTGTAGACATTGTAAACTGTGTTTCCTGTTTCCCTCCCACAGGTTTTGGTGCTGCTATGGTGTCATGCAGCAGGGAACCTGAATCAGGTGCCATGGGTACTGATAATGATGACATCTGTGTAATGGCACAGGAAGGTATGCCAGGGTCCATCATTGGTCAGCCGATTGACAGTACACAGCTGTCAACCCCATCAATTCGCACAGTTATCCTCCCAATACACCCTTTGTCACCAATGTCCCTAGGTGATGGACAGCATACAGTGGGCATTGACCAGGGTAATGTGGTATCTGTGGCACATGCCTCCCTACACAGCAGCCATGGGCATGGCCCTGAGATGGTACCACACAGACAGATGTCCAGGGGTTCTCGTGGGAGCATCCATGGGTGTACTGCCCCTGTCAGACGTGCCCACAGAGGTCTTACAACCTCAGCTGTGTTTCAGGCTGTCATGCAGGCACAGTCACGTATGGAACGGTACACCAGACAGGGTCTGAGGGAGCTGACAGCATGTCACACAGCCATGACTGACAGTATGCGTGACATTGCGGCTGCCATCCGTAATTTCACCGATGTCATAGAAAGACGTTGTGGGGACATATTAGACCGGTTCCACAACTACATGTCCATGAGCCAGGGCAATGGTGGACGGTTGAGGCGTCGACGTGGGCATATGCCAGCAACAGTAGCAGCTGGCAGTTGTCGCGGATGACAACAGGGCCGCGGCCACCCCCATAGTGCCAGCAGCAGCCCCAGCAATGCCGGGTCTGTGCTGTCATCAGACCACCCCAGGAGACCATGTGCACGTGTCTCTGGCCAGGCCCGACAGGGATCTGTGTCCAGTCAATGAACACCTACTTCTGATGACAGTACCCAGTCTGGGTTGGTACCGGATACAGTCCGTAGCACCCCTGCAAGGCACAGGTACCGTGTCCGTGGCCAGAGACACTGATCTGTATGACCTGGCAGGTACAGTCTGTGGCTGTCCACAAACACCAGTATATGGCAGCCATGAGGTGGAATTGTGTGCATCCATACACACATGCGAATTGACAACACCTAGGGCTATCGCATACACGCACACACTGTATCAACATTGCCCCACCTTGTACTGCTGTCCCTCACCAACACACATACACATACATGTCAATTGGTGGTATCTGTGGCTGACTCAGGCATACCAAGTTCACACCCTGTGCATATGATGAAACTGTGCCACCTCTTACAATTTGTAACATCAGTGCAGGTACAGGTTAACATGCTGCTGATGCACAGGGTGACTACATAGACGTGTAGTAATAGTATCATGTTTTTAACAGTACTGTGTGCTGAAATAATTGTGGGTATATCACAGCATGCCTGATGCAGTAAGGGTATGATTGTCATGTACTGTTGTCTACACCCATGGTAAGTACTTCCCTAACATAAGAAAAATACGCTCTACCAAACACTTTAAAATAGACCTATTTCAAAACGAACTCAGAACATGTAATTGGAACCCCTTAAAATCACTTCCACTTAAAGAAGCAGTATTATTCTTTAATTCTACTTTCCTTTCCATTTTGGACAAACATGCTCCTGAGCGTACCATTAGAATGAAGTCTAATACAGCTCCATGGCTCTCGAATGAAACTAAAAAACTAATCCTCTCTAAAAATAAAGTTTGGGCCAAGTGGAGATGCCATATAATCAGCTCTGATTTTCTTCACTTTTGCCAACTTAGAAATCTTACCAAAAAAGCTACAATCACTGACAAAAGAAAATTCTACTGAGAACTTCAAGAAACTCATTTCAATAAACCTAAACAATTCTGGTCCTCGATCAATAGACTCCTTTCACCAGGAACAGCCAAAACTCCCTCCCCCCTAAATGCTGACCCAGACACCCCTCACCAAACTGCAAAAGCTTTTAACTCTTTCTTTACTGAAACTATTCAATTTCTTGCTAGACAACTGAACACCAATAACTTCTATCCTCCAAATAACCTAGTAGACTCTTCTTACAACTTCTCTCTACAACCCATCTCTACCTCTTTCATCTACAGACTTATTCACAAACTGAAACCTTGTACCCCCTCTGCTGACAAGCTCCATTCTCTTTTTCTTCAAAAGACAGCCAAAGAAATTGCATACCCGATAACTATACTTATAAATAGGACAATCCAAGAGGGAACCATCCCTGATATCTGGAAAGTCTCTCATATTATCCCACTACACAAAGGCGGTAACTCTATTGACTACTCTAACTTTAGACCAATTGCTCTTCTCTCACCTTTAGCAAAAATTATGGAGAAATGTATTCATCAGCAACTTGTACAGTATCTCTCTTTACACAACATTATAGCTAACTGTCAACATTGCTTTAGACCTCACCATAACACCACCACTGCCCTCCTTTCCTTTGTAGATACCATCAACAGCAATCACAACAATAATCTTTTCTCTTCTGCTCTATTCATTGACCTCTCTAAAGCTTTCGACATGGTTAACCACTCTTCTTTAATTAACATCCTTGAATCCCTCTCATTTGATAACCTTGCCATTAAATGGTTTAGTTCATATCTGAGTGGTGGGACAACCACATCTCTTCCTTATTGCCCATTTCTATTGGAGTCCCTCAGGGCTCTATTCTTGGTCCACTTCTCTTCTCCCTCTATATTAATGATCTTCACTCTGTAATCCCTCAAGCTACCTGCATTCAATACGCTGACAACTCCACTATTATTTGTTCAGCATCTTCCTCTTCAGATCTAATCTCACTAACTCAAAATATCTTCAACACAGTAGAAACATGGTTTACTAGACGGTACCTCCTTCTTATTGCTAAAAAAACTAAACTTCTCCTCTTCACCCCCACCACACAACACCACTGTCATCTTTCCTGACTCAACAACTAAACTGCTAGGAATAACCATTGATAACAATCTCACTTTTGATCAACACATCAACAACACCATCAAATCAGTTAACAGAAAATTAGGATCCTTATACCGTATTAAACCATTTCTCACCCCATCTACTAGAGCTACTATCGCCCACTCCCATCTTATATCTACTCTCTTTTATGCCTCTCCTATCTTCACCAACCTCAAGAAAGCTAATCTAAACAAACTAGCAACTTGCTATAACAACATTGCCCGCTTTGCCACTGGTAACCCTTTCAGAACCCATCACTGTCTTAATTTGAAACTTTTAGGCTGGCTAGAACTACAAAACTATCTTATAATCTCACAAATTACTATTGCCCACAAAATACTGTACCAACCTGATAATACCCCTATACTTTCACAACTTGTAATCCCTTATAACAATCTTACCTCCCTTCGATCCTCTTGTAAACTCCTGGCCAAATCTATAAAGTCCCACAACTTAGCTGGCAACTCTCTATTCACTAATACTGTTGGTAGAATATGGAATCTGCTACCTAGGGATATAACTCTGATCACATCCTTACCTGTCTTCAAACAAAAAATCAAACTGTACTTCCAAAATCACTGGCTTTGTTCATGTATTACACCAGACTAACTTTCTTCATTACCCTTTTCTCTACCTTTAACCCTACTCTGTGCTTAATAGTTAAGCAAATACCTAGTTTTTCTTTTGCCCTTTGCAGTCCTTCTATGCTCTGACCTACTTCTCTCATCTCTCCCCTCTCTTCTCTTTTGTCTTCTTTTCTCTTCTCACTTTCTTGACTACTGTCTCTTCCCTCTTTTCTAATTTTGTATTACTCATTCAACTTTTCTAGTCACTTGTACTCTAATTTTTTTTCTATATTTTAGAAGCTTTTTTGGCGCAGCCTTTATCCATTAATTAAGATGCTTTGTAACTGACCTAGTATTATTCATGTCTACTGTAGTTTTGTGTGGCTTAGCTTTTTGTTGAGTTTATTACTAATTTTATATTCTTATTTTTATTTTTATTTTTTTATTATTAACATGTCTCTTTGTTGTGTTTTGTGTGGAGCTTTTCTCCCCGGGCCTCTACTGAAAATGGAAATATATCCAGCTAGACTAGCCCGGTCAACAAATGTAAAATAAAAATAAATAAAATAAATAAATCATCTGCACATGTTGGCATACTGGTGGTAAGGATGTCAACAGAAGGCTACATACATAGGTAACACAGGGGATAAGGTAATGAAAGTATTAATATGCAATGATGGACATGTAAACTGCAAGTGGCATGTTGCCCACACTGGACTCTGCAATGCGGATGTTTGAGGATGTTGATATGTGTGCAGTACTACATGACTGGTACAGGACACACAAGAGCACCCTAGCACTGCAAGCTCACATCTCATACCATGCTAGACAGTCCCAACACACAAAACTAACTGTCGCAGAAGGGAGAGTCCCCATACATGTCAGGGATACTGTGGTGGCAGGCCAGGTAGCATACATCCTACTAAGTATGGAACCACTGAGTGAAGGCTCAGTGTCTGTTATTTGACATGTGTATTACTGCAGGTATGATCACATGGGTTTCCATCCAGTTATTGTACATCCTGACGGTTCATGGTCTGTACACTTGTGTGCGCTGAGACTGGACCCTAGCCATCTGTCCTGTGTATTTCCATGTACATGTGCATAGTGCCTGCATATTTGCAGTGTTACCTACTGGAAGTGGCACAGCTTGTTTGTTGTACAATGGACTACAAGCAGCCCTGCTTACTGTAGCTTTGTTTGCATGCATGTTTGCTTGCAATTACCCTGGAATACTGATCCCACCTGCAATGCATAGTTACAGAGCGTCTGTGGACTCCTAGTGACATCTGCATAGCTTGCTATATGTATGTCCATGTCTCACTTGACAGAACGTCACTGTTTGTCCTGTTCACATGTACGTTGCCTGTGACACATTGCATATGACTTACCTGGCATTTGTCCACGTGAGCAGTCATATATGCCACTGCTAACTAATCACAGGCACTACACCCTCACATACTCATCTTCTGTTGAACCACCTGCTTCGCTAGGGATGGCTTGCACCTGTCACCCCTGGGCTTTTGGATATTGGCAAAGGCTCTTGCTACCCCCATAGTGCCTTTGTTAGGCAAGGCTCAAATGACAAACCCACCTTCATAGGTATCACAAGGGATAAGAAACTAAGAGTAATGCTACTCAACACCAGAAGTCTAAACCTCAAGATGCATGCACTCAAAACTCTCCTTAGCATGTAGAACATTGATATCTGTGCAGTAACAGATACCTGGTTCAGGGCTACTGAGACCACCCCAGCACTACCAGGTTATACCTCATAAAATGCTTTTCAGCCCCAAAACTTGGACCGAACCACAAAAGGAGGGGGAGTATTGATATTCATCAAAGATACTCACACCTCCAGGTTGGTGGCAAAGCACCAAGCATCAGAGACTATCCATGTGCAACTAACAATGGGTAAAACTGCCTTCCAGGTTATAGCCTGCTACAGACCACCCTCCCAAACCCAAGAACCACACTCGGCCTTCCTGAGAACAGTGGAAAATATGAAGGTCTCTCCAAACACCATTATATTGGGCGACTTCAACTATCCAAACATAGACTGGGAGCATGACTCTAGCTCCAACACCCTAGCCCAAAGATTCCTAGAATATATGAACTCAAATGTTATGGAACAACATGTTACCACTCCCACAAGAAGGGAAAACATACTGGACCTGATAATCACCAACATGGAGACTCTATGCTCCAGACCAGAAGTGTATCCCTCACTGGTAAGATCAGACCATAAACTAATCTCACTGGATATTCACAACCCGACCCCACCCCCTGCCCAGAAAACCACAGTGAACAACTTCTCTAAAGCAAATTCACACTACTCAAAACTGAGGTGGAAACCTTCAAAGCCCCCGGGCCTGTGGAAAATACGGACCAGACCGCAGATTCCTCTATAAACGCATTCTATGGACACCTTCAGGAATGCATGGATCATGCAATCCCGAATAAAACCAAGACCCAATCCTCCAAAGGCAGACGTCCTGTCTGGTGGACCCCAGCCATAAACAAACTATACAATAGAAGGATGAAGCTACTAAATAATACAGCAAAATCCCAAAAAGGGAAGGCATCACTGATCAGTATTAGCAAAAAACTATGGGCACTCATAAGATTGTCTAAGGCCAGCTTTGAGAGAAAATTGCACAGGACAGTAAGGATAAGCACAAGGCTTTCTTTAGTTATGTTAGGAACCTGGGTGGTAATTCCCAGATATGCTCAGAGGTAGTCCAAAATGTCAATAGAAACACCAAACCCACAGACATTGCCAACATCCTAGCTGACAGGTTCAGCCAAACTTCTCCCCCCCCTCCACACCGAAAGGGCAAAGATTTATCCCAACAGAGTGCTGCCCCCCTGACATCTCAGATGCTCAGGTAAGAGCCGCCCTCTCCAAAGCAATAAACACTGCATCAATGGGACCAGACAGTGTCCCGGGCTGTGTCCTACATGAACTCCAAGAAGAGCTACACCTAAACATAAAACTACTGTTCAATCCCAGCCTTACTACAGGATATGTGGCCAAAGAGTGGTGTACAGCAACAGTGGTCCCTCTACAGAAAGGTGGTGCCTCAATGGATCCTGGACACTATCGCCCCATAAGCCTGACTAGCTTGGTCTGCAAAGCTATGGAAAGGATCATCATGGACCTCATAAATAAAGATATTGGGGACCTACAGACACTGGATCATACCCAGTTTGGCTTTGTTAAGGGCAGATCCTGCCTCTCAAACCTGGTTGATTTCTTTGAAACAGTCACCAAGGCCATTGACGAGGGGAAGGTGGTCCACACAGCCTACCTGGACCTCGCAAAAGCCCAATACCCCAATACAATACAATACAATACCCCACTCGGGCATTCTAGAGAAGCTCACCAGCTTAAATATAAACCCCTATGTCACTAGATGGATTGCACACTGGCTCAAGGACAGAACCCACATGGTTAGAATTACTGGAGCTATGCCAGACTCCAAACCAGTTACAAGTGGTGTCCCACAAGGCTCAGTCCTGGGACCTCTCTTGTTCGGTATATATTTATCGGAGGTACAGGCCAACACGGAAGGACTGTGGCTGACCAAATTTGCAGATGACTGTAAACTGGCCGCCATAATCGACTCTCCAGCTGACACAAGCATCCTCCAAAAGGGCCTCATAGAAACAGACAACTTGAGCCAGAGCCATGACCTCAAGCTGAATGCCAAAAAGTGTATAGTCATCCCCTTTGGCAAAAACAAAGTGCCCACAAATTACCACATAGGTGGTAATCCATTAAGTACAGAAGAAGTAATTAGGGACCTGGGGACCCAAGTTGACAGCAATCTCTCATTTGACAACCACGTGGCCAAAGTGGTTAGAAAAACATTTTATATAGCCCACCTCATCATGAAGGGATTCACATCTAGATCAGGGGAGGACATTGTGCCTCTTTACTCATCCCTCATCAGGCCCATAATTGAGTACAATGCCCCTGTTGGGATGTACCTTACCAGACACCTGCAGCAACTGGAAAGACCCCAAAAGTACCTCACCAAGAGGATCAAAGGGCTCAAACAGATGCCATATGCTGACCGGTTAAAGAAACTCCAGCTCTACTCAGTGGCATACCGCCTGTTCAGAGGCGATCTGTGCCTGATGTATAAAGCCATGTCAAACCCGGAATTAATGGGCATGCTGCACCTCAGAATATCCAAATCCCATCGAGCTACATGCTCAAGAGACTTGAACCTCAGCACTGAAATAAATAGGACATGCTGGAGGGACAGATTCATAACCCAGAGTCTCCATTCACTCTGGAATAAAATCCCAGTCCAGGTTAGGCAGAGTCCCTCACTGACTCTCTTCAAGAGGAATCTTGATGAGTGGATGGGACATCGTAGGTTTACCCCGGGTATCACTTCTGTGTCACTGTTAGACAGAGGCACAGTATACTAACCTCGAAAAAGGGCATAGCAAGATAAATTTACAATGGCTGGCGACAGCCAAACACATTCTGGCTAGGGTTATAAATGCCCTAGGGCAGATAGCCTAGTGTGAACCTATGAACCTATGAACCTATGTACCTCATTCCCCATTGGCCCTATGTGCTGTTAATCACCATGGCAATCACAATACTATGGTAGCATGTGCAAAGGTCAGTTGTCAGTCACCTCTATGGTACAGTTGTGGAATTTGTGGGTCATGTGGCAATGTCACAGCTGCCACATGTACACAGTCAACCTTCTCCCCTACACATGGACGTACAGCACATGCATGAGATGGAACCACATAGCCAAACTGGGGACTAAGCACTCTGAACCCAGTACTGGCATAACCTGTCAGGTGGCATGAAATACTACAGTGACTACAATACCAGTCTGATGTAGACCTACACTGACAGCAATACAAGCACGTGGACACACTGGGCCATTCGTGGAGCCTAATAATAGCATCCTGCCTGAGCGACAGACACCTCTGCAGCTGGCACACAGGCATACGTTATGCCAGAACTCATCACGCATAACACATAGCACACAAATCCTGTGTGCCAAACAGTCACTGCCTGTACGGCTAGACAACACACCTGCTACAGTTGTGTTAGGTACCTTTATTGTCCGGTACAGTGAGGTCATGCTCACCAGGCTGGACAAGGTGAAGGTCACAGTGATATGCCCGTGGGGCACTATGATCCACCACATAACACAAGCATACAGGTCAGTCAGAGGCATGGACACATATGACTCAGTCATTGTCCATGCCACTATGGCTGACCTGTGATGTACCTCCCTGGACTACATGACAGGGAACATGGAAGGGCTCTCTGAGCATGTGGCACAGGCTGGTATGACCCTGACCTTGATTGGCATCATACCCTCACCAGGAATGCTGACGTATTACTGAATGCTGATGAATTACTGTAGCTACAACACCCTAGCTGAAAGGTTCCTAGCATGTAGTCACTGCATTGCTATGGAACAACTTGTTACCACTCCCACAACAGGTGAAAACATGCAGCACCTGTTCATCAACAGCATGTAGACTATATGCCCCAGACCAGATGTGTATCCCTCGCTGCTAGGTTGATACCATCTACATATCACACTGTATATACACATCCCACATGCAGCACCCACACAGAAGACCACAGTCATAATGTTATCCAGTGCAAATACCATGTATTCACATGTGGCAGGCGTCAGACATGGTAACTATTGAAGGTCACAGGTACATATGTGTATTTGGCACACACATACATCATCTGTATCCATTGCCATTACTGGTTTAATCAATGTCATGCATTATTGTGAACAACAACCCACACACATGGGCATTCTGTGTGACAAAAACACACGTGGCATGTCTGGAAAACAAAGCCATAACTAACTGTGCTATGACAGTAGTGAGAGACGCAGTAGCAGAGTGTGCTATTTGCATTACTGGGAGATTTGACCTCTTCCGCTGTACTTGTAGGGTGCTGACATCATCTCTGTGTAGAGATTGGAATATGCAGCAGCTGTTGTGTTGTACTGGTTGGCAAAAGGGTCAGTTCTCTTACACATGTAATTGCACACACACTACTTCCACCCTCTCCCACACACACTTGCTACTTGCAGGATTCAAACCCCTACTTAACTATGTTATGATACTCAATATGGACATATTAGCAGAGCACGCTATTCACATTACTGGGAGGTTTTCCTTCTCCTGCTGTACTTATAGGGTGCTGACATTATCAGTGTTTAGAAAGGGGAATGTGCATCCTGTAGTGTGTTCTCCTAGTTGCCAAAAGGGACATTTCTTTCATTCAGACGTGCACACACACTAACCCCCTCCACACATACTGAGCATTTGCAGGATTCAAACCACTACCTAACTAGGTTATGACACTCGACAGGGATGCATTAGCAGAGCACGCTATTCACATTACAGGGATGTTTCCCTTCTCCTGCTGTACTTATAGGGTGCTGACATCATCAGTGTTTAGAAAGGGGAATGTCCATCCTGTAGTGTGTTTTCCCAGTTGCCAAAAGGGACATTTCCCTCACACAGACTTGCACACACACCAACCCCACTCACACTGAGCATTTACAGGATTCAAACCCCTATCTAACTATATTATGACACTTGAAGGAGACGCATTAGCAGAGCGCACTATCCGAATTACTGGGCATCTGTTCTGCACCTGCAGTATTTATAGGGTGCTGACATCATTATTTCTACAGAGGTATGTACATCTAGTACTACCTGTCAGGTGGGGGATAGCATATATATGCATTTGCAGCCACCTACGTCAGGGTCAGATATGCACATCGCACTGGCAGGTTATGTTTTATACCATGCTTCGTGACCACAGGACCTGAAACACACAACACAACCAGTCCTGACCACGCCTCCCACATCCAGGACACACACTTTGCTTCCCTGGGAACAGTGCCAAGATATGCAGGTGTTCACATACACCATTCCAGTTGTTAACATCAGGTACAGGCATATTGTATGTGGGAACTACTCAGGCCTCTACAACATTGCCCTACAGCCACTACAATTTGTGAGTCCATGTGCTATGGCAGAACCACTCACCACAGCCACAAGGGGGAATACATATTGCACCTGACCATCTACAACATGGGTACTCACTGTTCCACACCAGAGGTAGACCACCATTGTTGATATCTGACCATACCCACCTTTCCCTGGCCATCCATATCCCATCCCCACCCCCAGGCAAGGTTGTCACTGCAAACAAACTGTATTTATCAAAAGCAGACTTTACACTTGTGAAGACTGGGGTGGAAGACTTCAAAGGACCCATGCTGAGGGAGTATACAGGCCACTCTGCATAATCCTTGACAATTGCATTCTATGAGCATGTGAAAGGTTTGCATTGATCATGCTATCCCAAATATACCCATGACTGCTCCACAACAGGACACCTGTCAGATGTACACCAGCCATATATGAGCTGTCCAACAGACAGAGTGAGCTAATACATTGCAGAGCAGTAGCCCACAGAGGGGGGACATCTCTGAACAGTACCGGCATGACACTTCAATCCCTCATAATCATCACGACACAGTGTTGACAGTGAAATTGTCCAGACAATGCAGATAAGGCTCCCCTCAGTCTGTTATTGATGCCCACTTACTGTTAGAGGTCCTCAGCAACCCTCTTCCAGCACATACCAACAACATGGCTGTGGCTTAGCAAATTCAAACCCTGGGATCTCCACTGTGTCCCTGCTTGACAGAGGCACAGCACACTAGCCTTACACAGTGCCTTATGTGACCTACTTTACAGTGGCACAGTAGCCTACTGTACTGGGGAGGCAGACGCCAAGCACACTCTGGCTAAGCTGTCATTCCCTAGGGCAAACAGCCTAGTGTTGACCTCTACACCCATATGTTTAATTGTCAGATGCACATTATTTGTTGCTGATAGACTGTTTGCAGGTCTTTATTGCCATAGCATTCCCTGTTTGCATGAACAACTTGTGTATCTGTGGAAGATGTTTGCATATGGGAGGGATCCACTATATCACGTATGTCTCTGTAGTCATTTAACTGTGAGCACTGGGCAGATTGCTGTAATGTGGTTGGTTCCTGGAATAACACGTACAAATACCAGATATGTGCGGCCAACTGCTAAACTGAGATTTGGCCTAAGTGTGTGAACATGCCCAGTTCAGCCTTCCCATGGCATGTTGTCTGACATATGTCTCATTTATCAAAGTGTGCGAGCATGCCCAGTGTGAGCTTTCCATATGTTGAACTCTGCAGCCCACCACATTTGTGGATGAGTGTGAACTTCAACAAATATCGCCCGTTTATGGTTGTGTGTTGTGTGTCATGTTGTGTAGTTACTGTCCAACTGCTTTGTGTGTGAACACAACAGGGATTATACTGTGCCTGCAGGGTTTGCATGGGATACTTTGCATACAGTTGTCAACATCCTTTCATACTGACCTAACGCTGTAGTACCGTATAGTGTACTTGTTCAGTACTTTCACTGTGGTGGACAGTATCCTGGGCTTTAGTCCGATCACTGCTTTACATTTCCATAGTGAGCACAACAGCCTGGTTAGGGGCCAGTTGTGCACATCTGACCATGTTGCATTAGGTTCAGATATGAACTACTTAAACTAGGCTTGTCCAACATTGGTAGTGTATTCCACAACATAGGTGTACATTTGCAAACACTAGCGATGTGCCCTAGGCCATTTCTAATGCTAGTCAGAGAGTGTGTTTGTCCTTCGACACACATTGTAAGTGGCGTTTGCCATGACATATGTCATGGTTAGTATACTGTGCCTCCGTCTATTTGTGACATAACAGTGATACCCAGGGTAAACCTACCATCTCCCATCCACTCATCAAGATTCCTCTTGAGGAGAATCGATGAGTGACTCTATGGATAACCTGTACTGGGAGTTTACTCATGAGTGGGGGTGGCTTCTGTGTTATGGATCATGCAGTACAGCTTGTCCTATGTATGTCAGTGCTGGGGTTCAGGTCTCTCATGTGCATAGCTCACTGCCATTCAGATTGTACAAGGTGCAGCATGTTCATTGATTCCAGCTTGGATATGGCTTTATACATCAGGCACAGCTTGCCTCTGGGTGGGTAGTATGGCAGTGTGTGTAGCTGCAGTTTGTTTAATCAGGCAACACATGGCATCTGTTCAAGCTCTTTGATACACCTGGTGAGGTACTGTTGGGGACTTTACAGTTGATGGAGGTGTCTGCTGAGGTACATCCCACAGGGGCTATTGTAGTCAATTGTAATGCTGATAAAGGATGACTGCAGAGCCACAATGACCTCCCCTTACCTAGATCTGACAACCTTCATGATTAGGTGGGTATATGGTATGTTTCTGTAAACACTACAGCCACATGTTTGTCCAATGCAGGATATCTATCACCTTGTGTCCCCAGGTATCTCATTACATGTTAAGTACATAATGGGTTAACACCTATGTGGTAATTGGTGGGCACTTACTGTATATCCACGGGGGTTGACTATACACTTTTCTGCAATTAGCTTGCTGACATGGCTATGGCACCAGTTGTCTGTTTCTCTGTGGCCCTTTTGTGGGATGCTTGTTTCAGCTGGAGGGTCAGATATGGTGGGCAGTTTGTAGTCCTCTGCAAACATGTTCAGACACAGTCCTTCCATATTGGCCTGTACCTATGGGACATATATACCAAACGAGGGAGGTCCCAGGACCAAGCCTTGTGGGATGCCAGTTATATCTGGTTTGTAGTCTGACATGGCTGCAGCATGTCTGACCATGTCAGTTCTGTCCTTGGTCTAGATTGCAACCCCACTACTGTCATAGGGGTTTATATTTAAGCTGGTGAGCATATCTATAATGAACACGTAGGGTATTGTATGGAAGCCTTTACAAGGTCCAGCTACGCTGTGTGGACCACATTGCCCTCATCAATGACCTTAATGACTGTTTCAAATGAGTCAAACATGTTTAGGGACAGGATCTGCACTTAAGAAAGCCACACTGGGTAGGGTCCGGTGTCAGTAGGTCCCCAATATCTTTATTAATGCGGTACATGCTGATCCTTTCCATAGCTGTGCAGACCAAGCTTCTCAGGATTCTGGGGGGGTAGTTTTCAGTATCCATTCAGGCAACATCTTTGTTGAGAATGACCAATGTTGTTGTACACTGCTCTTTGGGTACATATCCTGTGGTAAGGCTGACATTGAGCAGTAGTGTGATTTGGCATTCCATTCTTCTTGGAGTCCATGTTGGACTCAGCCCAGGACACCATCTCATACCATTGCTGCTGTGTGTTTTGCTTTGTAGATGCTGGCTGTTACCTCAGCATCTGCAATGTCAGGGGGCAAGCAGTGTGCTGGGATAGATTTTTTGCATTTAGGGGGGGGGGCTTGCACTGCACCTGTCAGGATGTATGTTGGCAATATGTGTGTGTGTTTGGTATGTTGTTTGTAATATTTGTGTGATTCAGAGCATATCTGTGAATTCCCAACACGGTTCCTACCATCAGTTGAGGAAGCCTTGGGATTATCCTTAGTGTCCTGTACAATTTGTATCTTCATAGGTTCATAGGTTCATACTAGGCTATCCACCCTAGGGCATTTGTAAGCCTAGCCAGAGTGTGTGTGTCTTTTGCCACCCCTTGCTATGTGACTATTATGGCCATTTATGATTTGCTTTGCTGTGCCTCTGTCTGGACGTGGCACAGTGAAGACCCCCAGTGTAAATCTACGATCAGCCATCCACTTGGCAAGATTCCTGTTGAAGAGTGTCAGTGAGGGGCTCCGCCTAACATGGAGTGGGATTCTGTTCCAGGGTGTGGGGTGCCTCTGGGTTATGTATCTATCCCTCCAGCACATCCTATTTCATTATGTGTTGAGGTTGACATCTCTCACTCTCACAGCTCCGATGGCTTTGAGTTTTCTGGGGTGGAGCATGTCCATTACTCCTGTGTTGGACATGGCCTTGTACAACAGACATACAATGCCTCTGTGTAGGCAGTATGTGACTGCATTCAGCTGAGGTGTCTACAGCCAGGCAGCATATGACATATATTTGAGACCCTTTATCCTCTTAATGAGGTACCTTTGAGGTCTTTCTAACTGCTGCAAGTGTCAGGTAAGGTACATCCCAAATGAGGCATTGTACTAGATTATGGGTCTGATAAGAGAACAGTATAGGGGCACAATGACCTCTGTTGACGTAGATGTGAATCCTTTCATGATACGGTGTCCAGTATAGACAGTCTTCCTAGCTACATTGGCAATGTGAGTGTCACATAACAGGTTACTGTCCACTTGTGTCCCTAGGTCCCTGATTACTCCTTCCATACATAATGGTTTACCACCTATGTGGTCATTTGTGAGTATCTTGTTTGGTATTTGGTGGGACATTTATACTGTCCAGTGTCTTCAGGATGGCTGGGTGGGGTTCCTGTGTGTGAGAGTGTGGTCTGTAGCATGCTACAGACTGTACAGCAGTCTTGCCTATGGTTACTTGCACATGGGTGGACTCCAATGCCTTGTGCATTGTCAGTTACCTGGACATATGGGTGTCTGTGCTGAATATGGATACTCACCCTCCTTTTATGTTTTGTTCCAGGTTTTGGGGCCATAACGCATGATATGTGGTATAACCTGGTAGTGCTGGTGTGCTGTCAGGAGGCTTGCAGCAGGTTTCTGTTACTGCACAGACATCGATGTTCTCCATACTGGGGAGGGCTTTGGGAGCATGCATATTGAGGTTTACACATCTGGCATTGGTCAGCATTACCCTTATGTTTCTTTCCACTTATGTTTTCTAGGGTGGTGGTTGGGTTAGTCTTTTCAGCCTTGCCTACAAAAGGCTCTATGGAGGTGACAAAAGCCTTATCCAGACACCCAGGGGTAACAGGTGCAAGCCATCCCTGGAACAGCTGCGTGGCTTGTCAAGCATGACATCCCAAGCAGACAGACATTGGATCCCCTTGGAATGACACCAGTAATTGTGCCACTTGTTATAACTGATCATTCTCTGTTTGTACTGTAGCATCATTCTTGGTGAGGGTAGGATGCTGCAAACGGGCAGTGTCATACCGGCCTGGACTACATAATCGGAGAGCTCATCTATGTCTCTTTTCATGTAGTCCAGGGAGGTACATCTCAGGTCATTCACATCAGAATGGACTATGACTGCATCATATTTCTACTTGCTTTGGGGTGACCTGCATACTTGTGTTATGTGGCGTATTGTAGCAGCCTACAGGCAGCTTACTGTACCCTTTCCCTTGTTCAGTCTGGTGTGCAGAACAGCAGCGTGTCTCACTATGGAGTCACCTATTACAACTGTATCAGGCATGTTGTTTCTCCTTCTGGCCTGTGACTGTTTGGCACACCAGCTTTGTGTACTATGTGTTGCATGTGCTATGTTTGGAGGTTGTTTGATTGGGTGTCTGCTTTGGAGGCCTCTGTTGGTGTGGTGTGTTTGTAATTCGGGCCTCCGGGAATGTTTTTCTGTGTTTATGTCTTTGGTTTGCAGTTGTGATAGGTCTATGTGGGACTGGGTTTGTGGTGTGTGTGGTTACCTACTCCTCCTGACTAGTTTTGGGAGTACTGAGTTGAGGGAGCTCAGCCTCCAGTTTGGATAAATGGTTGCATCTCTCACATATATTTGTATTTCTTGGGGGGAGTTGAGGGTTGTCTGTGTACTTGGTGCAGGTGTAACATTGCCTCAAGATTCACAGATTCAACTTGTAGCTGGCATTAGTGGATTGTATGTGTGGACATATTTTATTGCCATACTACTGATCAGTGATTACTTCTTTTTTTATGTTTGCTCTATCATGTAGTAGCTTCCTCATTCTCTTGCATGGTTTGGTAATGGCTGGAGTCCACCATGCCAGATGCCTGCGTGTATGGCATTGTGTCTTGTTTTAATTTAGTATTGCATAATCCAAGCATTCCTGGCAGTGTTCATGGAATGCCTGTATAACAGGTTCTGAGGTGTGGCCCATATTTTGCACCTGCACAGGGCCTTTAATGGATTCCACATCAGTTTGGAGGAGTGCAACTTTTGCTTTACACATGTTTTTCACTGTGGTTTTCTGGCCAGGGACTGTGGTCAGGATGTGTATATCCAGTGTGATTACTCTATGGTCTGGTCTTACCAGTGAGCAATACACTTCTCATCTTGTCATCCAGTACCCATGTTGCTGATTATCACATCCAGTATGCTTACCCCTCTTGTGGGAGTGGTATGTTGTTTCTGGGCATTTTGGTTTATGGATTCTATGAACTTTTGTCCTACAGTGTTGGAGCTAGAATAATGCTCCCAATCTATGTCTGGGTATTTTCAGTCACCCAATATAATGTGGTTTGGAGGACTTGATATATTCATGTATTCCAACATAGGCCAGGTGCAGTTCCTGGTGTTGGGATGGTAGTCTGTAGCAGGCTATAAACTGGGAGGCAGTGTTAGCCACTGTCACTTGACCATGGCTAGTCCATGCTGCTTCTTGTTGTGGTACCAACATGGGGGGTGTGGTTATCCTTGACAATTATTGCTAGTCACCCTCCTTTTGTGGATTGTTCCATGTTTTGAGGCTGTACAGCACAGTATGAGGTGTAACCTGGTAGTGTTAGTGTGCTGTTGTGAGCCTTGACCCAGTTTTCTGTTACAGCACAGATATCAACATTCTCCATACTGGGTGAGTTTAGACTGCATGCATCTTGCTGTTTAGACTTCTGGCATTGGGTAGCATTACATCTAGGTTCTTATCCCTTCTAATACTTATGGAGGTAAGTTTGTGTTTTGAGCCTTACCTATTCAGGGCATGCTATGGGTAACAACAGTCTTTGCCAGTATCCATATGGCCTGCACTGATAGGTGCATGCCAGTCCTAGCACGTGGAGCATCATGTCATGCTCAGCATGTCATCCCAGGCTGGCACACATTGGATCCCCTTTGACTAACTGCAATACTTCAGCCAATTATTGCAATTGATCATCTCATTGTCATATTGTGGCATAATGTTTGGTGAGGGTAGGATGTTAGTCACGGTCCTCAGGTGTGCATATAGTACATGGTGTTACATTACTTAACACATGGCATTCATGCCTCAGGTGGTGCTGCAGGGCTCCCTCTGTCAGATGCGCATATTACACTCCCTGTACATGTTTGTGAGCAGGTCATGTCATTTTAGGCATCCCTGTTATTATTTGAGTGAGTCAGAGGGGGTATCATTCCCAGGGGTTCCTACTGAGCCAGTGTACGTGCTATGCGTTGCCTCTTTGCCAAGGCCAGGGCATACTGGGCACACCTCCTTCTGCCTACTGGGGCAGGCTCAGGTTGTTCCTCCTCCGAGTCACACTCTGCCTGTGATGGCCTTGGCAATGGTGGGGTGGCTGTTTGGCCCAGCCCTATGCTGGTCCTGCTGCAGTTGTTTTCGCAAGATCATACTATGTAGCATAGCACATACCATGACAATTTGGGTACATGTAGTTGGTGTGTACTGCAAGGCTCCACCAGATGTGTCCAGACACCGGAACCGTGACTTGAGCAGCCGAAACACACGCTCTATTACATTACGTATTTGTGCATGTGCCTCATTATGGCGTTCCTGTTCAGGTGTGTGTGTGTTTCTGATGGGTGTCATCAGCCACGGCTCCAGTGCATAACCTGCATCCCCCACTAGGTGTCCGTGCGGGATGTCCCCACTGGCAAATGTCTGGTACAGCTGCGTCAAATGCCAGATGTGGGAATCATGGTAGCTTCTAGGGCAGCCAGCACACGCATTCATTATTATGCCCTGGGCATCACACACAACCTAGCAGTTGATGGAGGGGAAGCCCTTGTGGTTAATGTAGACCCTACCCTGCTCACCGGCTGGTGCTTTGATGCATATGTGCGTGCAGTCTACTGCACCCACTACCTCAGGGTATTCCGCTATTTGCTGGAAGAGACGCATATTGCTGGCCAATACCTCACAGGCATTGGGGAAATATACATGATCACTGACATGTGCTGACATGGCATCCAGGAACTGGTGCAGTACCCTGGAGGCTGATGTCTGTGATATCCCCATCTTATCACCAGTTGGTCTTTGGAAGGTACCTGTTGCTAGTATTCTTAGGCCAACACATACCTTGGTTTCCACTGGGATGGGTTCCCCTCTGTTGGTTCTGTGTGTGAGGCGTAGCCTGCACAGCTCAACTATTTGCTGCAGGAGCTCTCTGTCCACTCTATAGCACTCTACTATCTCCAGCTCATGTAACCCGTGGTAGGTGACCCTGGGCCTGTACACTCTTCTCCGTCTCCTCACTGTGGGTTGTCTGGCACCATCTGCATTGTCACCACCCTCAGCAAGTCGCCTATGTCTCATTATGATAGCTATGGCAGCCCCTAACATTTCTGCTCTGAGTTCAGCTTTTTCAGTTTTCACTTCTAATAGCTTACTCCTGTCTTGCAGTGTCTCTTGAGAGAAACATCCTGCACTGCTGTTTGCAGAGTTTTAAGTGCTGGGCTGGGCTACTATTCTGCCTGTGTAATTGCCTGCTTCTAATGGTTTTCACCTGCTAGCTCCAGCAGTATTCCCTGCTAGCTTCCTACGAATTCTGTTGCTTCCTTTTTCCTTTCTGTTTCCTCAGGGGGGAGCAGCGTTCCTACCAGCAGAAACACATTCACTGTGGCTTACACGCACACACACATGCTTACACGGTTCAGAATCTGCTTATTCGGGTTAAAACGTGCACACACCAGCACAAACAGTGTTAAACATCTACCAACACGTTCCCACATGCTCAGTCTGCCTTACACGTGCTCATACTGTCCTACTCGCACTTCATGGCGCGCACACGTGCGCATGCATGCCCAGCAAGAAACTTTGGTGTAGGCAACAGTGTACACCTAACATTTCTTGACTTTCCCATGCTTATGTTGTGGCACTCCTCTTTCCATGATATGTGTCTGACATCTGTCATGTAACACTGACCTCCAATGAACTGCATTTCTTTCTGCCATTCCCCCCTGTGATGTCACCTATCTCCTACTCCGTTCCACCCCCTTATGTAACTCTTACACTACTCAGAATGTGCTCATTTGCTATGTGACAGTGGAACTCAGTATCCTAACACTCATTTGCATCAGATTGCCTACTAATGCTTAGTTACATGTCTTAGACTCAGCTTCCCCCCTTAGCAACCACTAAACGGTGGCCATGTTGTTTTTGGTCTGCTGGTCCCTGCATTGTAAATCCATGTATTGCATAAAACCAACATTTGTGGGTTTATAACCTTCATTTTTATGTTTTATATAGCGCAGCCCATTTGCGCGCGGCTGCGCTGCGTTTAAACACTGGCGGTTGCCAAAAAAAAAATATTTATTTCTCATATTTGCATCGGTGTACCTTGCCAATGGCCACATATTTGGCCATTGGCATGCTGCCTGACACATATGCACCCTTTATTTGGAGCTGACATGGCTCCATTGTGTTTTTTGCATAAATGTACTCAGTTGTGAACTGAGTACATTTCTGCAGCTAAAACGGCTCTTACACGGGCTGCTTTGGGCTTCCTGGATTGCTAATCTACCTCATTTGCATGCTATTCGGCTGCAAGTGAGGTGATTAGCATATCCACGCCCACTCCGTGTAAGAGACATTTTAGCTGGTCTCTTACACAGAATTTAGGGCTGTTCCTGGATCGCGAAGGCTGTATGGAGTCTTACACTACTCTTAGACTCCGTACAAGCCTTCGTGAATCCTGCCCAATGACTATATATATATATATATATATATATATATATATATATATGTATATATATATATATATATATATATATATATATATATATATATATATGTATATATATATATATATATATATATATATATATATATATATATATATATATATATATATATATATATATATATATATATATATATATATATATATATATATATATATATATATACATATAAAGATGTCAGTTCAGAATATCAAACAGAGACCCACTTTAACAAGCACTCAGAAAAGCAACCATCCCACATATCTAATCCTATTCAAAGCCACACAATTTACTAAACAAAGTTAAAAAAATCACAACTAAAATAAAATAAAATAAAAAAGAAGAGTAGAAACTCATTTCCATGATCCCTCTACCCACTTACCTTTCATGCTTAAAAGCAATAAATCATCCATATCCCAGCAGTTTCATATCCAGTCACTCACATACATCACGAATAATATCCAACAGAATAATGATCAATTAATCCTACTTGCCCCTATATATATCTAGAAGGATTATAATGTAAATAATATCACATTTAGTAATGATATAAGAACACATTGTATTGGTACATCCATATTACTTTTTGGTAGCTACATCTTTTAAAAAATCTGTTTATTGTTTCTTTTTCTTAACATCTGACCAATTGTCTTTTTCTGGTGACCTTTAAGAAGTGGACGATGTCCAGTCCATATCATTTGAAACAGAAATGATTTTGTTGTTTCTAATAAAACAGAGCACTTCTTCATTAGTACAAACAGTTGTGGTGCCAGTAGACAGTTGAAGTGTTATTTTTGCCAGGAAGATAAGATAAGCTTTGATATTGTTTTGTTTAAGGTATTTAATTAATGTCCACATTTTCTTTCTAAGCTCATGGTCTTGGATGAATAATCATTGTCAACTCTAATAGTTCATTGTCCAAATTTTATTGGAACATTTGATGAAGCAGACTACCAGTTCTTTGTCCAAACAGGATAAAAACTTGACTATAATAGATCTAGGCTTAGTTGTAGTATTAGAAGGAGAAGGTTTGCCTGTCAATCAGTGTGCTCTTTCTATGCCATAAAAGAAATATTCTTGTAGATTAAGTTCCTTTAGAATCCAAACTGGTAGGGTTGAGACCATATCATCAACGTCTGTGTCCTTTAGCAGTCCAAAAATTCTTAAGTTATTCTTTCTCCCTTGGTTTTCCAAATCATCCAGTTTCTCAATCAGCGAGGAATTGTGATTTTGCAGTGTTTTTGTTTGAGATTCATTTTCTGTAAGTCTCCTATCAATATCAATTAGTGCATCTTCAATATTTGAGGCTTTTGTTTGGAGATGTTGAAACAAGTCTTTAAAATATTGATTTATTTGAAACTATTTCTTTGACTTCTTGAAGATTTTCTTGGAATCCATCTATTTTAATAATTAGTTATTGAAGTGCTTTTGTCACCAGATGTAATTCATTCTTAGTAGCAGGGTAAGTGAGGTTGCTCTTTGAGTTACTCATTCCTCAGAATAAAAAAACAATATTCCCTTTCATAATTTGACAGGATTTTTTTCTTCAAAATAATCCCAAACTTTAGAATATGATCAAAAATGTACTTAGAAAAATATACAATATAAATAATATAAATTAATAATTTTTCCTGACAGAAGTAAAGTACTGCAGAGCTCTGAAAAGATCTGTTAACTGTGTGCTATTTTGGCTCCCTTCTCTGGACTGAATAATTTGAACACCATTTTTTTATTAAGAATGTAGAGAACACAGGGCATGGCCAAGATGACCAACTGTCAGCAGTGACTGAAAAGTGATGTGACTGAAAACATTTCTCTCACAACAGAAAATAGAACTAATAAAAAATGTGGGGATACTTATTAGCCAATTTTATTCACTAGCATCAAAGAAAAGATTAATAGCTTCATGTTCTTCAAAAGCTTTAATTTTCTGACAGGATTTCAACTGCTTAATTAAGAGAGAAGATACTTCAACATGAGCCACTCAAGAAATAGCACACAGACTTCTTGTATTAATAAAATACATCCAGTCAATAATATTACTTAAAATGTGCAAACTGTATACCAAAATAGAAAGCTTCAAAGAAAAGTCCAGAAAGAAGTTGGCACATTTTGAAATTCTTATGAAACAGCAAAATGCACAAATCAGAAGTATGGAAGAAGCTTTAAATGATCATGAAGGGAGAATAATGGAAGGTGAATCTCAAACTAAATATCTTTTAAAACAAAATTACTGTCTCATTGATAAAGTTAATCATTTAGAAAAATAGACTGAGATGAAATAACATTAGAATTTATGCTATAGCTGAAAAGTATGACAAGAGCAATATAATAAACTTCTTAACAACCAGGCTACACAAAACATTAAAACTGCCTGAAACTTTATATTTATGTAGTGGAAAGGGCAAATAGATCCCTGAGAGCACCATTAAAGAAGGAAAACTCACTGTTATGTTCAATTATAGTTAAATTCATGTCCGGCTTAGAAAAAGATCAAAGATTAAAAACTGCATGGTCTATCCCACCTATTAAAATAGGTGAACATGTACTCAAATTTGACAATGAGTATTCCAGTAAAGTAATGAGTAAAATAAAGTCCTGCTTACCATTGATTAAGGAATGTAAAAGGATCAATATTAAAGGGCTCTATATCATATGAGTGAATCGCACAAATTGTGAACACTCATAATATCGAATATACCGGACCTCAAACTTCCTATTGTGGGGGGCTGCACCCCCCACACCTCCCGCTAAATATATATTCCAACTCCGAGATCGCACTACAGTGAGGAAAGGGCAAATATCCAATTCTTCACTGTACCCTGATCTCAGAAAAAGCATTTTGAGGTCCGGTACGTTCAATATTATGAGCATTCCCAATTTGTGTGATTCATTCATATGATATAGAGCCTATTAAAGACAGTTTGGTGTTTCCTGCAAAGATCAGATTATTTCTTTATGAAGGCAATAACATATTTGATCCACTGGAGGAGGCATCTACTTTTATTATCAAAAATAAATCCTTAATAGCACTGAAGAAATTCATTGGAGCTGTATATCCCTCAAGAGATAAAGTGAGCTGAATTCCTGTAAAACTGCTTCCAAAATTAAAAAGCTTAAAAACAAGCGACATTTATTTTCTGAAACAAATTTACCCTTTGTGTAAAAGGTTGGTATTATACTTTAAGATTCAAGACATATGTAAGTATGTATTTATATTTTAAGCTAAAACATTTTTCATGATAAGGAGTATAAATGGTCAGCTTTACTGTTGCACTACATTTACAGTAAAATACTTAATATATTTCATTTAACTAAACTTATGAATATATTGTTAAATGTTAAACAAATACTTCCTACAAGAGAATGTCATTCAATTATATGCAACAAAACTGCTAAGTTTAAGACTATGGGCCAGATTCACGAAACCTCTGTGTAAGACTTAATATGTCTTACTCGGAAGCTGCAGTTGAACGGTATGATGTCAGCATGCCATGCATATTCATGAGGGCATGCTGAATCATACCCTAGGCTAACACGGCCCATGTAGGAAAGTAGGGGGCATGTCCGAATGCCGAGTACTGCAAAGGGACACACCCCCAGAAGAGTCAGAGGCCTGAAAGTAAACACCCACAAGCGAGTCCTTAGAAATGTCAAGGAACACAACACCACACATCCCCACAGACTAAACCCTACTGAAAATGTGTAAAACGTAAAAATAGCAGTTTCATTTTTTTTTTATAATTTCAAAAATGTTTGCCCGCATTTGCACTCATTTGCGCAGGTATGCTCTTCGCTCAGCAACAGTTGGCAGACATTGAAAAGCATATAAGATCTACATATGCAAATTAAGCCAAGTAGCAATAGCGTAGCGGTAGAGACGTTGGCCAAAGAGGAGGTAGTCACGGTTCAAGCCCCACAACATCATTCACCATTTTTATTTAAATAAGTATGAAACAATCCCCTGACATATATATACATATATATATATATATATATATATATATATATATATATATATATGTGTGTGTGTGTGTGTGTATGTGTGTGTAAAACTATAATTTAAGTAAAATGTAATGAAATGGGCCATGTATTTGTGAAGAAATCTGACAGAATAATTTATAAAAAAAAGGATTATAATTGCTCATAGCTGAGCAACACTTCAGCAAGCTGAATATGAGTGCCCGTAGGTGAGCAGCGCTTTAACAAGCTTAATATGAGTGCCCAGAGGTGAGCACCACCTTAACAAGCTTAATATGAGTGCCCGTAGCTCAGCAGCACTTCACCCAGTGTAATATGAGTGCTCATAGCTAAATAACGCGTTACCCAGTGTAAGCTGTTTGCGCGGTGCTGCGCAGTGCGCCAACCAGCTTACTGGCGGGCAACATTGGGCAAGCTGTATGAAAGCTGCCTTTACACAGACACACCTCCTAGCCTGTCTAGACAGTAGTAAAATAAAAAAAGCAATGCCAAGGGTCAAACCCGGGATACTGTGCACCATAGTCAAAGTACTGAACCACTATGCCATGACAGTTGCACTGAGAAATACAGTATTAGTATATATATATATATATAGGAATGAATGAAAATAGAACCATGACAAAGCAGGTTTGCTTTAAGCTGATAAATATCCAAAATGGCCAATCACAGATAAGTGCAGGAAAACCGGCATATATAAGCCCCATAGGTGGAAATACACACCATAACTGATTGTGGTACCCATTTGCAGTCAGGATGGCAGGTGCAGGAGAGGGAAACCACTTTAGAGCACAAAGGTGGGGTGTTGAGGAGTCAACATGTATGGTTTGGCTCCTAGTCCATGATCATGAAGCACAACTCATGCAGGGCCAGGTTCAATGGGGAGCGTACAAGACAGAGGCGTGGAACCGGTTGGCACAAGATCTCACCAGTGCCACAGGCATTCCAAGGACTGGTGAACAGGTCCGTCACCACCATGCGGACCTGAAGTGACGTAAGGAGGACCATCTGAACCGTTGGATCCAGGTGGTCTGCCAAATGCCCAATGCCCCACTACTAAGTATCCATGTAATTACGTATGTAAGAAATGCTATCCTAGCCTATAGTATGGAGAGGTATGTTCCAATATTCCTTCATTTATATTATAGCTGCAGGTGTTCGTTCCGCGAATCGGTGAGCCTGTGCTGATAGGCTGCTGAGGTTGCGCCACCAGGCAGGTTAGTAATTATTTAGCTGGTATTGTTATAGAATATAAGTGAGACAGATTGTAAAAGAGTTCAGTGCTGTAACCCAGTAATAAAGGTGAAATAAGCCTAGAATAAAGATTCTGCTAGTATTGTAAGATTAGATAAGTGATGCAGCCTGGAAAAGAGTGTATTGCAATCCAGTAATAAAGATTAAACAAGTCTCAAATAGAGTTTCCACCTGCATTGTAATATCAGATAACTGCCTCAGCCTGAAAATGAGTGGTAATCAATCAACAAAGGATAGACAAGTGTCGAATACATCCTTGTAAATTCTGCCATATGAAATAAGTGAGTCGGCTGGAAAGGATTGTTGTAACCCAGTAATAAATGTTAATAAAGCCTAGAATTAAGTACCATTCTGAAATGTAAATATAAAATAAGTGAGAGAGTGTGAGAAAGACAGTTTGAAGCTACCAAGAAAGCTGTAATAAGTCTGGAATAAAGGTATACTGCAGTCACTACATAATGAAATGAATGAGACAGCCACAACTAGAGTGTAATGTCTTAAATAAAGTACAGGACCTGCACTGTGACCGTCCCACAATTTGGATATGTTGCTGTACCCTTGCATTATGGAGATAGTATGGTTGTATGAAATGCTGAACATCCACAGTTGTCTAGACCCATATAAATCAAATGTAGCAGGATGTTGAACCTGAACACAGCCAGATATGAACATATATGAATAAAAATGGAATGTATATTAATGTAGCAGTAACATCCCCATCACCAACATTCCTCAGGTTACATACAGGAAACTGTACTAATACATGTAGGGGATATATATCTGCATCTACTTGGAATATACAGTATATGTATAGGTAGTGTAAGTTGTTAATGTAATATTTCTCCACCCTACCCTATTTTCACAAATTATGCCATTCCACACCAAACTGGGTATGCGTATTCACAATTAATTCCTATGGACATTTGTCCTGCTGGTTCATACATATCTGCATGTATGTTGATGCATGTGCCCTGTTCTCATATCCAAACCTGATGGCATGTTGCCACCAATCAACCCTGCATGCTGTTGGAATGTGCACTGTTGTTCTAAATATGCATGTGTTATGCTTGCTGCTCAAAGTTCTGAATTCATGGGTGTTTGGTTAATGGGAATACTGATGCATGCTGTTACAACTAATTTTGAATGGTGTTGTTTGTTACTAACCCAAAATGCCATAAAATACTGCTAAACATAGGACAACAGGGAAGGCAGGTTCCAGCGGACTCACCTCTCCCACCTCAGCTGGCGAGTGCACCTGGCACCAGTGCCCAGGCCGGGACCTCCTCCTCTAGTGGCCCTGTGTCACCTTCAGGTGGAAGCGCTGCAGGGGATGGGGCTCATCCCCCCTCTGCAAGCGTGGCCGGAGGAGAGGCTCCACTCACCCTCCATAGGGTCTGGTCTGTGGTGCGTAGTGAGATCAGGCGTTCTGTGACTGATCCCCTATGTCAGCTCAAGGCGAGAGTGGCGCAACTGACGGGTGTGCCTGCCCATCCTATCCAGCCCCCAGCACAGCCCCGGCCTGGGCTGTGAAGGTGCAGTGGTAACTGCCCATGGGTGGGGATCTCAGTTCCACTGTTGTCATCTGTGGGCTCATGGGCTCGAAATATCCAAACATCTGTCCCCGTCAATTGTTTCCCCCCACATGTGTCATACTTCGCCCCTGTATGCATCTTGTTTGTCTTGTCTGTTAACCTCCCCAACCTACCTCCCCAAATACACCTACTTCCTGTACCTCACATTCCACTCTCACCTGAAAAGAAAATAAAAAAAGGGCACTCTGTTCCCACAAAAAAATTACGCCCCATACATAGCTGCCCAATTCGCGCACATGTCCGCTGGACATGTAAACTGATAATTCTAATTGGCAGTACAACATATTTTGTTGTCCTCACTCCTCTCTCAGGGTGGAAGGTTTCAAATTTCACACCAAATTTCAAACATATGCACAGCTGTTGCTGATAAAGAAATGGACAGCTATGGAACTTCCCTACATCCTTCCTGCACATCCTGAGCTTGTTTTCCTACTGTCCTACCCTCTTTGTGCCCCGTTTTTCACCACTTTCCTATTTCCCCATTTTCTTTTCTTTAAAAGAAAATAGCGCAGGTGTTAGCAGGAGTAAGCACTTTTAAGCAGTAGTCAGCGGGTGTGCGCTTGTGTGCACTTAGCTAAGCAAAGATAAGCATCGCACAAACTCGAGCAAACCTGCTTACAACTGTTTAAAAGTGCCTTAGTCACTCTGTATGACAAGGCCTGTAGTCTGCTCACCAGCAAAATAAAATACCCCTGTCACTCTTGAATCCCGGACCTTGGACACACTAGTTTGCATGAATTACAACTGAGCCACAGCAGATATACCAGAACTTGGTGCTGAAAGAAATATATGATGAAATACAAGGAGTGAATGTAACGGGAAAATAGGAAGGCCATTACACAAAGCTTGTTCTGTGTATCTTTACTGGCAATTCTTGTGGAATTACATTACATTAGTGTGAGAAGAGAAACAGCCATTTCAGTAGGTAATAATGTTAGAGTAGCACCTTACAAACCCCACACAGTATCAGAGCAAGATAAACACCGCCATATTTGAATAGGTAAGAGGCCAGACCTCCCAACTGTGACTGATTTACATGGATGTCCCTGATTTGCAAACAACTGTTACCTGTGCCCCACTGACTCCCTGTGAAATGTACTAACAGTAGGCAGAAAGGTGGGGAATCCCACGTAATGGTACCTGTCAATAAGTTAAAGTAGACACTACTTGCATGTCAGAAATGGTGTAGTAATACATATGCTCAAAATACCCCACAGTCACAACTGCAGAATATCTGAAATATATCACGGGTGTATCCCACTGATATGTACCTTTCCCTGAGGCTGGTCAAATATATACCTGAGAGTATCTGAGGCCTGCAAGTGTCAGAAACACACAGGCATATCAGCCTGTCTGCTGTTACATACTCTGCGAATACTTCCACAAGCATGCCCTTATGTAGGAGTACAACACAGAAATATCAAAGGATGCAGCCATCTAACATACTAATGACAGTATAGCAGTTCACAAGCACTGCATCTGCCTGATATTCATAATTGTTAGTACACTATACTTAGTTGTCCTCACCCCTCTCTTAGGGGTGGAAGGTTTCAAATGTCACAGCAAATGTCAAACATATGTACAGCTATTGCAGTTAAAGAAATGTGCAGCTATGGACCTTCCCTACACCCAGCCTGTACATCCCTAGCTCGTGTCCCCAGTGACTTCCTGCTTCCTGCTTACAACTGTTTAAAAGTGCCTTATTCACTCTGTATGACAAGGCCCTAGTACTGCTCAGCAGCAAAATAAAATAACCCTGTAAGTGTCAAACCCCAGACCTTGGGCTCACCAGACTGCATGAAGTGCCAACAAGCCACAGCAAACATATAAGAACTTAGTGCTGAAAGAAATATATCATGCATTACAAGGAGTGAATGTAAATGGAAAATAGGAAAGCCATAGCAACACATTCCAGTAAAGACAAATATCAGGCATTCAAGGAGTGAATGTAAAGGGAAAATACAAAAGCCATAGCAACACATTGCAAGAACTACTATTGTATGCCACTTAATCCTCAAATCCCACAGGTAAGTACATACTCCCATGTAAACAGTGTTAACATTAGCAGGTGTGAGTTAACATACACACTGAGAAGAGTGAACTGGAAGAAGCAACAGTCAGGTTTCAGTAGAACATCATTTCAGTGGCTACAACACAGCATTAGATATGAGAGATATACCAACCTTCTGACTCACACAACAGTGTCCACAGCAAACCAGCATGGTTCCCACCTTGCAAAACTGAAAGACCTATGCCTACCTAACCTATCATTTTATAGCAGTGTCCTGAAATCACAGTGAGAACTGCAATTAACACACAGCAGGCTGCATGCAATTATTAAATGCTGGCCACCAATTGGTACAGAGGCCATCACATGTACATGTGCAGATACCTACAAAGGCAGCCTGTACTGGCAGTCCACACATGCAATAATATCATTGCAGCAACTGGAGGGAGGGGGAGAAAGAGAGAGAGAGAGAGAGGAAGAGAGAGAGAGAGAGAGAGAGAGAGAGAGAGACAGAGACAGAGACAGAGACAGAGACAGACACAGAGACAGAGACCAAAAAATAAAAAATAAAAAGCCAGCAAGCAAGCCAGTCAGCAAGCCAGCAAGCCAGCCAGCAAGCCAGCAGAAAAATGCTGTCAGAGACAAAGGTAATGTAAACTACATAATCTAATAATCTACATACTGTGAACCCTCTATATGTGTTAGCAGTCTGTATCTATATATATATATATGCAGATGTGCATAGGGCAACAGACATACTGCAACTGTTAGTGAAGGCTGGACATACATATGTAGTTGAAGGTTGCTATGTGCACATATCAATGTAGGTTGTAGTGTGTGGCATTGAAAACAGCATGCAGTGCAGGTATATGTCATGTGGTGGTGAACTTCTGTGGGACTGAACCAGTGAGGCCTGCTACAGCTATACAGCCTGAGGACAGCATGATGCATTATGCACAACACTGTGCAATATCATTACAGAATGGTATGTCTCACAACTGTTTCAGAAGTGATATTCCCACCATGAAAGGTGGGCAGTCCATGTGCCTACATGTGCATGTATATGTACAGCAATGGATGTTTAGAAGTGTGTATATATATATATATATATATATATATATATATATATATATAAAGAGAGAGTGAGAGAGGGGGACAAGGGGGCAGATGTACTGCAACAGGTGCCTGGTGACCAAGGCATGGACTGAACACCATTGTTGATACTGCAGTACCATACCCCATTTCAAAACATGTTACCCACTAACCACCACATAGGTGGTTGCCCGCCTACCAATGGAGGTGTCAAAAGGGAACATGAGACACAGGTGTACAATAGCCTCCCCTTTGATATCTACAGTGGCACACTAGTCTTGTAATCCCTGTACATGGTACGTGTCATCACAAAAGGTATGTCAGCTAGGGAAATATAAGTCAGTGTACCCCTTTACACCTCACAATGTCCTATGCAGTATGTACCTCCCATGAGAACTACAGCAAGTGGAAAGGCCACAGACATACTTAACAAAGACTGATAATGCCCTCAAACACATTCCCTATGCAGACTGACTCTCAAAACCACAGCTAGAGTGCCTTGCATACTTCCTACACAGAGGTTACCACTGCTGGACATACACAGTTATGTCACACCCATACCAGCTGGCCAACCACCATGGCAACACCTCACAATCCATCCAGCCTACATGACCTAGGGCCCTAGTCCTTGTCACCAAACTAAACAACACATGCTGGAGGTACAGGTTTCTATACACAAATATGCCATAACCTGGAGTAAACCACCCAGCATTAACAAACAAGGCTCCTTATTAGAAGATGTCATACATACCCCTGATGAATGTTATGGAGATAGGTAATATGCCCTGTGAGTCACCTCTGTGCAACCATTTCACAGGAGCAAGTAAAATCACATTACATGTGTCCCAAAGGGCAGGGTAGCATATGGTTAGGCTGCCCTAGGCCCAGGGCCAATAGCATAGTACCTACCTATGACACAATGCACACACACATGTACTCAGTGCAATACCAGCTATGTGACATTGAATGAGTGTGACACTGATTGTGTGCAAGGTCTGTAAAGGTGTGATAGCTTAGTGTGCATTTTTGTCTGTCGTGGTAGTTGGTGTCCTTGGTGTGAGGCCAGAGAAAGATGTGTCAGTTATCGGGATGCAAACATAGTAGATTGGCATATGTTGTGCTGTACTTCCCTGTGTACGACTGCGGTGTCCCATCGTAGGCAGAAGCAATACATGTATGCTCAGTAAGTGGTACTGCTGTTGAATCCAGCTCACATATGAGCTGTTGTACTACCTGATGTTGTAGGCCTAAACACTACAGTATGGTGTATGTTCACATTCCCTGGTAACACTGTCTGGTGTGTTTCCTGTAGTCTGCACGGATTACATACCTCATGCATAGGTATCTGTAAGTAGGGGTACACAGTACTGTAAGGTACACAGTTAATGCTCATCTGTGTTGTCATACATTTGTGTGTTGTATGTATGTGTAATTTGTGTGTAATGATGCCTGTACCATGGCCGCAATCACATGTGTGTTACAGGATATGTTTGTGTACCTGGTAGCATGTATACTCTGTGACAGCAGTATGCTGGCTATAGTAACAACTGTGCACATATGTCAGGTAGGGGTATGGCATCAAAGTCTAGGGTGGATTACCATTGAAACTGTAAATGTGCATTGCATTCATTGCACGGGATGACAATATCCTTCATCCATTAGCTTGATACATACCCCCAGTGTGAGGTTGTGCATTGTATCCCACACAGTGTGCCAAGTGCTTGTGTATACTAGTTTGTTGTATGGAGTGTGGCAGGCACTGTCAGACAGTTGTGGGTTGAGCACTGATATGTGGTATCGAACATGTGTATCCACTGATAGACAGACAGATGCTATATATGGCAGTTAAGTGATATCAGTACATTAGAATATTAAGTGTGCCACATGACTTGCTCACATATTTTTCTTTTCCTTCCAGGGTGATGGTGCATCAGTGAAACCCACCTTATACAGCAGCAGATGATCAGGAGATCCACCAGGGCCTGGTGCAGAATTACTGTGTGCTGTTCTCCAGGACCAGCATGAGAGGGCTGCACTGTGGCAAGATCTTGTCTGTCGGGTAAATGACATAGGCATGCTTAACCGGACATATGAGCAGGTACGCCATCACTGCAGTGATTTAATTAGACATGTCCGGCAGCATGCATCTGATATCCACAGACAACAGCTTGCCACAGGTGGTGGGGTACCTATCCACCCCCCCTCACCAGTGTGGAGGAGCACCTCCTTAGTGTTGTGGCTCCAGGCCAACAACAGCAACATCCACAAACATGTGTCATCATGGAGGCCAGAGCCACCCAGCATGTTTAAATGGAGTGTGCAGGTAACATGCCATATCTGTAGTTGACTGTTCTCTGTACTGGCAGTTTATGCGTGTGTGAGATGTGTACTGTTTGTGTAGCTGTTAACCTGCCTATTCTTCTGCAAGATTGATATTCTAAGCATAATCTGTACACCTGTGAAAGCCACCTGTTGTACTACTTTACTTTATCATACTCACAGTATCAATGGCACAGTTGTGGCCACTGGCAATCACTCTCATATTTTTGCAGGTCCCTCTGGAGTGACAGCAAGGCAGCCAATCCATGCTGGTGAGTGTGTAATAACAATACTATTGCTAATGGCATGTGCATGTCATATGGAGGTGTAGTCTGTGCACATGTAACACACCTATGCATAATGCATGCTGTGCATGTTTGCTGTGAGACTATGCATATCCCATTATTCTCAATAGCTGCCTCACTCACATGCAATACACAGAGCATGACACACATATGTGGCAACACAGTACTGGACATTGTATAGGCATACCTGATACACATGTACACAACACACACATTTGGCATACACACTACACCTTAGCCTGCTACACATGTCCAATTATGACACCTGCTGTATGCCCACCCTTCAGTATTCCACTTATCATCTACGCAGCACACATAATATACCTGAAGGGTAGAGGCCTATCATGTCTTTGTGCAACAGTCTTGAGCAAATAATACATTCATGTTAGGCAATGCTCACTATTGGCCACCTTACACACCCATGTAACAAGTGGCTGTGTAATTGTGGATGTAGTCATGTTACTGCATGTCAGGTACAGCATGCTAGCTGCCTGTCTGGCACACATTATTATTGTTGACTGACCACAAGAAGCATGTTGATCATGGTTCATGTTACTACACCACATCCAGTTCCACCGACTACTAAAGTACACATAGCAGTCATTGCGTAGCACTGTCATGTGTTTTGTGTGTGTGTGTGTGTGTGTGTGTGTGTGTGTGTGTGTGTGTGTGTGTGTGTGTGTGTGTGTGTGTGTGCAAATATATGCACCCACAGCTTGTAACACTTGCACAACATTGTTATGTCCTTGTACACATTGTGTCCCAGGGTGGAGACAATCACTGAACAACTACACACAAGCATCAAGTACACATATACTGTTATTAACAAGGGCTGTCTACACTTGCACTGCATGTTCCTGTGCACCACATAATCTGCATGCTGACACGTGTGCAGTGATGTTTTTCCTTGTGATACTGTCACCCAGCCTAAAACAGTATTGTGTATGTGTTGGATTGCAGGTGTATTTGTGTTTGTATCTGCTGTACTGAGGAGTGTGCCTGTGTGCTTGTGTGCCTGTGTGCATGTATGGCTGTGTGCCTGTGCACCTGTGTGCATGTGCGCCTGTGTGCATGTGTGCATGTGCGCCTGTATGCCTGTGTGCATTTGTGCCTGTGTGCATGTGCGCCTGTGTGCATGTGTGCATGTGCGCCTGTGTGCATGTGTGGGCATGTGTGCATGTGTGCATGTGTGCTAATATCGTGTACACATTTGTAAACTGTGTTTCTTATCTTCCTCTCACAAGTTCTGATGTTGCTCTGGTGGAGTGCAGCAGGGAACCTGAAGCCACTGCTGGGGATAGTGATTATGATGATACATGTGTAATGGCACAGGGAGGTGTGACAGGGTCTGTCGTTGGTCAGCCAATTGACACTACACAGCAGTCAACCCCATCAATGCACACAGTCATCCTGCCGATACATCCATTGTCACAAATGTCCTTAGCTGAGGGACAGCATACAGTGGGCATTGACCAGGGTAGTGTGGTATCATTGGCACATGCATCCCCTCATAGCAGCCATGGCCAGATTCCTGACATGGTACCACACGGGCAGATATCCAGGGGTTCTCGTGGGAGCATGCATGGTTGTACTGCCGCTGTCAGACATGCCTGCAGAGGTCTTTCAACCTCAGCTATGTTCCAGGCTGTAATGCAGGCACAGGCACGTATGGAATGGTACACCAGACAGGGTCTGAGGGAGCTTAGAGCACATCACACCACTATGAATGACACTATGCGTGACATTGCGTCTGCCATCTGTAACATCAGCGAGGTCATTGATAGACGTTGGGGGGACACATTAGATCTCTTCCACAACTACATGTCCAGGAGCCAGGACAGTGCAGGATGGTTGAGGCATCGACGTGGACGTATGCCAGCAACATTATCAGCTGGCAGTCATCGTGGACGACAACAAACCCGCAGCCGCTCCCATAGTGCCAGTACCAGCCCCAGCAATGCTGGGTCTGTGCTGTCATTAGACCGTCCGAGAAGACCACGTGAACGTGGCTCTGGACAGTCCCAGCAGGGACATGTGTCCAGTCAACAACCCACTGCTTCTGATGACACTACCCAGTCTGGCTTAGTACCTGATACTGTCCATAGCACCCCTGCCAGGCACAGGTACTGTGTCCGTGGCCAGAGACAGTGATCTGTATGACCTGGCAGGTACAGTCTGTGGCTGTCCACAAACACCCATATATGGCAGCCACATGGTGGAACTGTGTGCATGCATACACACACACATAATGCTAACACCTATGGCTAACACATACACACACACATTGCAGCAACATTGCCCCATGTTGTACTGTTGTCCCTCACTAACACACACACACACACACACACACACACACACACACACACATACATGTCAATTGGATGTGTCAATGGCAGACTCTGGCAAACCAAGTACACACGCTGTGCATATGATGAAACTGTGCCACCTCCAGCCATCTGTAACATTGATGCAAGAACAGGGTAGCATGGTGCTGATGCACAGGGTGACTACATAGCACTGTAGTAATATTATCATGTTGTTAACAGTACAGTGTAATGATTTGTGGGTATATTCGAGCATGCATGATGCATTACCTATGTTTGTCATTGCAGTTTTGTATACACACGTGTTAATTCCCAAAGTGTACTGTCTGCACATGTGCCACATGGCTGTTGTGTGTACCTGTGCCTGCATGTGTTGGGGTGTGGATAGTACATGTGTGATGTTTGCAGCACTGAGTTGCAGGTGTACATTTGTGAACATGGTTAGCATGGAACATGACATGGTTTGACAGTATGCTGTGGGTGATACGGTTTCCAAATGTCAATGGTCTGCATTCTGGTAGTATACACAGCTTACATAGCCTGACATTCAGTGGTCATTACATGGTGTCTCCTCAACTGATACACAGATGTAGGAATCTTTGGCATATAGCAGTCTCACGTACATGCCAACACACTACGGATATGTCCATCCATGACTGCAAATACATACAGTGGCCTACAATGCATTCTACACATGACACACCTAACCACCACAAGGGTATCATATGGACAGATACCTGTTGTCCAAGCCATGCTGTATTGCTGTAACGCAACTGTGGCATTGGCATCAACATGTAATTAACATAGTATTCCAACAGTACCATGTAGGTGGTAGCACCCATCATGTAGAACGGGTAATGGTGTGTACATGTGGACAAGTGTTATCTTGTCTTTCTTGTGATATTCACATTTCCAAAGGTATTCTGCAGTCCCTCGGTGTATCACCTAAGCAAGAAGGTGTCTGTATGCATATCGGCGACAGTTGCCATACACCTACACTGGGTGTCCATCATTCACAGACTTTGCTGTGTTTTAACATGTCTGACATATACTCCAGACATGAACCATCACCCACATTAATCTATCAAAGCTTTCATGGGTGTGCGTCACATAGCTGGCCTAGGACACAGATCACTGCAGTAGCCTGCATTGTCACCAACATACATGTATGGCCTAAGGTCTGGTAAACTGTGGCACATGCTGGCAAAGGTAACAACTGTATTCATATGGGGCAGGCTTCACACATAGTAACAATTAAAGGTCACAGGTACATATCTGTATGTGGCACACACATACCTGATGTGTGCATTGAAATTACTGTTATAATAATATGTCATACAATAATAAAAGCAAAACACACAACACATTGACAAATGCACACATGGCATTTATAGGATTCAAACCCCTACCTAACTATGTTATGACACTTGAGAGAGACGCATTAGCACAGCGCGCTATTCACATTACTGGGTTATTTTTCTTCTCCTGCTATATTTATAGGGTGCTGACATCATCAGTCTTTCCAAAGAGGAATGTACATCTTTTAGTGTGTTATCCCAGTCTTCAAAAAGGCCATTCCTTTCACAGAGAATTGCATACATACACACCCCCTGCCCCCCCACACAGCGTTT
Source organism: Protopterus annectens (assembly GCF_019279795.1). NCBI lineage: Eukaryota > Metazoa > Chordata > Ceratodontiformes > Protopteridae > Protopterus > Protopterus annectens. The sequence goes on along the minus strand of NC_056736.1, from coordinate 209,564,740 downwards.
GCAGGATTCAAACCCCTACCTATGTTACAATACTTGAGAGAGACGCGTTAGCGCAGCATGCTATTCGCATTACTTGATGATTTCCCTTCTCCTGCTTTATTTATAGGGTGCTGACATCATCAGTCTTTCCAAAGAGGAAGGTACATCTTTAACTATCCTTCAATATGGGGGATAATATCTGTCCATTAACAGTCGCCTAGTTCAGGGTCACATATGCACACTGGCACTGCCAGGTTATGTTCTATAGCATGCTTTGTGACCATAGGACTTGTAACACACAACACAAGTAGGGGGTGTATCCATATACATCACAGATACACACACCTCTGGGTTGGTACCACTGCATTAAGCATGACAGGCCATACATATACAACTACCATTGTGCAAAACTGCCTTTTGGTTTGGTGTGTAGTTCAGACCACCCCCCATACCCAGTAACCACACTTGGCTTTCCTGGGAACAGTGTAGGATATGCAGGTCTTCACACACACCATTATAGTGGTTGACTTCAGGTTCACAAATATCGACTGGGGATACTACTCAGGCCCTCAACAACATCACCCTACAGTCACTACAATTTTTGAATCCATGTGCTATGGCAACACCCACAAGGGGGAATACATATTGGACCTGATCATCACCAACATGGGGACTCTATGTTCCACACCAGAGGTAGAACCGTCATTGTTAAGATCAGACCATAAACAACTTTCCCTGGACATCCATATCCTGTCCCCACCCCCAGCAAAGGAAATCACTGTAAAGAATTTCTCAAAAGCAGACTTTGCATTGTGAAGACTGGGGTGGAATACTTCAAAGGCCCCACGCTGGAGGATAATACAGCCCAATCTGCAAAATCCTTTACAAACGCATTGTGCAGGTATGCATTGATCATGCTATCCCAAATAAAACCATGACTCCTCCAAAACAGGAGACCTGTCTGGTTGACCCCAGCCATATATAAGCTGTACAACAGAAGGAGAAAGCTACTGCATAACAGAGAACTATCCCACAGACCCACATAGATAATAACCTCTCATGTGCTAATCACATTGACAGAGTCATTGCAAAGACCTTTATATAGCCCTCCTTATCACATGGGTGTTTGCATGTAGATCATGGGAGGTCATTGTGGCCCTCTACTAGTCACTCATCAGGCCCATGTTTGACTACAATGCCCCTTTTGGGGTGTACCTTACCCAACACCTGCAGCAACTACAGTGAACACGACAGTACCTCCCCAAGAGGATCATGGGCTACACACAGATGTCCTATACAGCTCAACTAAAGGATCTCCAGCTCTACTCAGTTGCTTAACGCCTACTCAGAGGTGATCTATACCTGACGTATGCAGCCATTTCAAACCCAGAAGTAATGGACATGCTCCACCTCATAACATCCAAGACCCTTAGAGCTACACACTCCAGGGACTTAAACCTCAGCACAAAAATAAATAGGACATGCTGCAGGGACAGATTCATTACCCAGAGGCTCCCCTCACTCTGGAATTTAATCCCAACTAAAGTTAGACATAGCCCCTCGCCAACCCTCTTCCAGCGAAATACAGCCGCATGGATGGGAAATTGCAAATTCACCCCTGGGATCTCCACTGTGTCCCTGCTTGACAGAGGCACAGCAAACTAGTCTTAAAGGGTGCCTTCTGTGACCTACTTTAACAGAGGCACAGTAGGCTACTCTACTGGGGAGGTGGACACCAAATGCACTCTGCCTAGGCTTACGAATTCCCTAGGGCAGACAGCCTAGTATTGACTTCTGCACCTGTGTTTATGTTCGGGATGCACAATATTTGTTGCTGCTACTGTTTGCAGGTCTTTATTGCCATAGTTTTCCAAGTTTCTATGAACAACTTGTGTATCTGCGTAACATGTTTGATCATGACAGGGTTCCAGTATATTAATATATGTGTCTGCTGTCATTTAACTGTGTACACAGGGTGGATTGCTGGATCGTGGGCGGTTCCTGGCTTAACACATACAACTGCCAGATATGTGTGACTGACTGCTATACTCAGACATGACCTAAGTGTGTGAGCATGCCCAGTTCAGGCTTTCCATGGTTTGTTGCCTGACATATGTCTCATTTATCCAAGTGTGTGAGCATGCCCAGTGTGACCTTTCCATATGTTGTGATCTGGAGTCCACTACATTTCTGGTTGTGTGTGAACATGACCAGTATTGACATTTATACTGCGTGTGTTGGAAGTCATGTTGTGTTCTAACTGCCAGACTCCTTTGTGTCATAACTCAACAGGGATTATGCTGTGCCTGCAGGGTTTCCATGTGATAGTTTGCAAAGACTTGGCAACATCCTCTCATACTGGCTGAAGACTTCAATATTGTCATGGTGTAGTGGTTCAGTACTTTCACTATGGTGCACAGTATCATGGGTTTGAGTCCCATCACTGCTTTAAACGTTCATACTGAACAGACCAGACTGGTGAAGGGCAAGTTGGGCAACTATGAGCATGTTGCATTTTGTTCAGCTATGGCCTACTTAAACCAGGCTTGTCCAACATTGCTGTGTATTCACCAACTTGGGTGGACATTGCCAAACATTACTCCACATTGACCACAGTTGTACTAGTTGGTGTGTGTGATTCTGTTCATAGGTTCATACTAGGCTATCTGCCCTAGGGCATTTATAATCCTAGCCAGAGTGTGTTTGGCTTTCAACACACATTTTAAGTGGAGTTTGCCATGACATTTTTCAAGGTTAGTATACTGTGCCTCTGTCTAACAGTGACATAGAAGTGATACCCAGGGTTAACCTACAATCTCCCATCCACTCATCAAGATTCCTCTTGAAGAGAGTCAATGAGAGACTCTGGCTAACCTGGAGTGGGGGTTTACTCAAGAGTGGTGGGAGCCTCTGGGTTATGAATCTGTCACTCCAGCATGCCATATTTATTTCAGTCCTGAGGTTCAGGTCTCTTGAGCATGTAGCTTGATGGGATTCTGATTTTCTAAGGTGCAGCATGTCCATTGATTCCTGGTTGGACATGGCTTTATACATCAGACACAGATTGCCTCTGGGCAGGCGGTATGCCACTGAGTGGAGCTGCAGTTTCTTTAACCGGACAGCGAATGGCATGTGTTTGAGCCCTTTGATCCTCCTGGTGAGGTACTTTTGTGGTCTTTCCAGCTGCTGCAGGTGTCTGATAAGGTACATCCCACAAGGGGCATTGCACTCCATTATGGGCCTGATGAGGGATGAGTTAAGAGGCACAATGACCTCCCCTGATGTAGATGTGAATACCTTCATGATTAGGTGGGCTATATGAAATGTTTTTCTAAACACTTTGGCCACGTGGTTATCGAATGAGAGATTGCTGTCAGCTTGGGTCCCCAGGTCCCTTATCACTTCTTCCATACTTAATGGGTTACCACCTATGTGGTAATTTGTGGGCACTTAGTTTTTGATAAAGAGGAGGACTATACACTGTTTTGCGTTTAGCTTGAGGACATGGCTCTGGCACCGGTTGTCTGTTTCTATGAGGCCCTTTTGTAGGATGCTTGTGTCAGCTGGAGGGTCGATTATGGTGCCCAGTTTACAGTCATCTGCAAACTTGTTCACCAACAGTCCTTCTGTGTTGGCCTGTACCTCTGAGAAATATATACCAAACAAGGGAGGTCCCAGGACTGAGCCTTGTGGGATGCCACTCCAGCATTTCTGACCATGTGGGTTCTGTCCTTGAGCCAGTTTGCAACCCATCTATTGACATAGGGGTTTATATTGAAGCTAGTGATCTTATCTATGATGACCAAGAGGGGTACTATATGGAAGGCTTTTGCGAGGTCCAGGTAGGCTATGTGGACCACCTTCCCCTCGTCAACGGCTTTGGTGACTGTTTCAAATGACTCAACCAGGTTTAAGAGGCAGGATCGGCCCTTAGCAAAGCCAAACTGGGTAGGATCCAGTGTCTAGGTCCCCAATATGTTTATTTCTGAGGTCCATGATGATCCTTTCCATAGCTTTGCAGACCAAGCTAGTCAGGCTTCTGGGGCGATAGTTTGCAGTATCCATTGAGGTGCCACCTTTGTGGAGAGGGACCACTGTTGCTGTACAATGCTCTTTGGGTACATATCCTGTGGTAAGGCTGAGATTGAACAGTGGTTTTATGTTTGCGTTCAGTTCTTCTTGGGGTTGATGTTGGACACAGCCCAGGACACCGTCTGGTCCCATTGATGCTGTGTGTTTTGCTTTGGAGAAGCTGGCTGTTACCTGAGCATCTGTGATGTCAGGGGGCCAGCACTCTGCTGGGATAGATATTTGCTCTTTTGGTGGGGAGGGAGGGGGGAAAGTTTGCACTGAACCTGTAAGCTCAGATGTTGGCAACGTTTGTGGGTCTGGTGTATTGTTTGTCATTTTGGACTACTTCTGAGCATATCTGGGGATTCCCACACAGGTTCCTACCATAACTAAAGATTGCCTTGTGATTATACTTGGTGTCCTGTACAATTTTTATCTCAAAGATGGCCTTAGACGATCTTATGTGTGGCCGTAGTTTTTTCAATAATACTGATCAGAGATGCCTTCCCTTTATTTGATCTATCATATAGTAGCTTCCTCCTTGTATTGTATGGTTTGTTTATGGCTGGGGTCCACCGCACAGGATGCCTGGCTTTGGAGGATTGGGTCTTGGTTTTATTTGGGATTGCATGATCCATGCATTCCTGAAGGTGTTCATAGAATGTGTTTATAAAGGTTATGAGGTCTGGGCCATATTTTCCACAGGCACAGGGGCTGTGAAGGATTCCACCTCAGTTTTGAGGAGTGTGACATTTGCTTTAGTGAATAATTTTCACTATGTTTTTCAGGCCATGGGCTGGGATCGGGATGTGAATATCCATTGAGATTACTCTCTGGTCTGATCTTACCAGTGAGGGATACACTTCTGGTCTTGGGCATAGAGTCTCCATGTTGGTGATGATCAGGTCCAGTATGTTTTCCCCTGTTGTGGGAGTGGTAGCAAGTTGTTCCATAACATTTTGGTTTATATATTCTGGGAACCTTTGGGCTAGGGTGTTGGGGCTAGGGTAATGCTCCCAGTCTATGTTTGGGTAGTTGAAGTCACCCAATATAATGGTGTTTGGGGAGACCTTCATATTTTCATGTGTTCTCCAGTCAGCCAAGTGTGGTTCCTGGGTTTAGGGGGGTGGTCTGTAGCAGGCAGTGAACTGGAAGGTGGTTTTAGCCACTGTTAGTTGCACATGGATAGTCTCTGATGCTTCAAGCTGTGCCACCAACCTGGGGGTGTGGGTATCTTTGAAAAATATTGATACTCACCCTCCTTTTGTAGTTTGTTCCATGTTTTGCAGCTGTAAAGCATGGTATGAGGTGTAACCTGTTAATGCTAGGGTGCTCTTGGGAGCCTTGAACCAGGTTTCTGTTACTGCACAGATATCAACATTCTCCATGCTGAGGAGAGTTTGGAGTGCATGCATCTTGCAGTTTAGACTTCTGGCATTGAGTAGCATTACTTATAGTTTCTTATCCCTTGTGATACCTATGGAGGTGGGTTTGTGTTTTGAGCCTTACCTAAAAAAGGCACTATGGGGGTGACAAGAGCCTTTGGCAATACCCAAAAGGCCACAGGTGATAGGTGAAATCCATTCCTAGTGAAGCATCATGTCTTGTCGAGCATGTCATCCCAGGCTGACAGGCATTGTATCCCCTTTCACTGACACTTAAGCCAATTGCTGTAATTGATCATCTTGTCTTCATATTGTGGCCTCATGTTTGGTGAGGGTAGGATGATACTCAAGGTCATCAAGTTTGCATATACTACATGGTGGTAACTGCTGTTTAGCACTACCTTGCATTGCTTAACACATGGCAATCATGCCTCAGGTGGTGCTGCAGGGCTGCCTATGTCAGATGCACATACTGCACTCCCTATACATGTTTGGAAACAGGTAGTGTCAAGTTAGGCATCCCTTTTACTATATGTGCGAGTCAGAGAGAGGTATTATTTCCAGGGTTCCTACTGAGCCAGTGTATGTGCTATGTGTTGCCTCTTTGCCAAGGCCAAGGCATACTGGGCACGCCTCCTTCTGCCTACTGGGGCAGGCTCAGGTTGTTCCTCCTCTGAGTCACGGTCTGCCTGTCATGGCCTTGGCACTGGTGGGGGGCTGTTTGGCCCAGGCCTATGCTGGTCCTGCTGCAGCTGTTTTCACAGAATCATATTATGTAGCATAGCACATACCATGCCAATTTGGGTACATGTAGTTGGTGAGTATTGCAAGGCTCCACCAGATGTGTCCAGGCATCAGAACCATGACTTGAGCAACCCAAACACATGCTCGATTACATTTCATGTTTGTTTGTGCGTGTGCCTCATTATGGCGTTCCTGTTCATGTGTGTGTGCATTTCTGATGGGTGTCATCAGCCACGGCTCCAGTTCATAGCCAGCATCCCCCACTAAGTGACCATGTGGGATGTCCCTATTGGCAAATGTCTGGTACAGCTGTGTCAGATGCCAGATATGGGAATCATGGTAGCTTCCAGGACAGCCAGCACACACATTCATTATTATGCCCTGGGCATCACACATGACCTGGCAATTGATGGAGGGGAAGCCTTGCGGTTAATGTAGGCCCTACCCCGCTCACCGGCTGGTGCTTTGATGCATATATGCATGCAGTCTATTGCACCCACTACCTCAGGGTATTCTGCTATTTGCTGGAAGAGACGCATATTGCTGACCAATACCTAACGGGAATTGGGGAAATATACATGATCACCGACATGTGCTGACATGGCATCCAGAAACTGGTGCAGTACCCTGGAAGCTGATGCCTGTGATATCCCCATCATATCACCAGTTGGTCTCTGAAAGGTACCTGTTGCTAGTATTCTTAGGCCAACACATAACTTGGTTTCCACTGGGATGGGTTCCCCTCTGTTTGTTCTGTGTGTGAGGCGTGGCCTGCACAACTCAACAATTTGCTGCAGGAGGTCTTTGCCCACTCTATAGTGCTCCACTATCTCCAGCTCATGTAAACCCTGGTAGGTGACCCTGGGCCTTTACACTCTTCTCCGTCTCCTCACTGTGGGTTGTCCGGCAGCATTTGCATTGTCACCACCCTCAGCATGTTGCATATGTCACCTTATAACAGCAATGGCAGCCCCTAGCATTTTTTGTCTGAGTGTAGCTTTTTCAGTTTTTACTTCTAGTAGCTTACTCCAGTGTTGCAGTGTCTCTTGAGAGAAACAAACTGCACTGTTATTTGCAGAGTTTTAAGTGCTGGGCTGGGCTAGTGTTCTGCCTGTGTAATTGCCTGATTCTGATTGTTTACACCTGCTAGCTCTACTAGTATTCCCTGGTAGCTTCCTACTATTTGTTGTGCTTCCTTTTTCCTTTCTTTTCCTCGGGGGAGAGACACGCATACAAGCGGAAACACACTCACAGCAGCTCACACACGTGCACACATTCTTAGACAGACAAAAACTTGCTTATTTGGGTTAAAACATGCGCACACCAGCGCAAACACGCTTACAGGTCTTCTATCAGCCTTATACATGCTTACTCCAGCTTAAACGTGCGCACTCACGCTTCCACGCACGCACTCTGACTTACTCGAGTTTACAGGCGTGCACACACGCGCATACCCGCTCAGCAAGAAACTTTGGTGTTATCCACAGTATACACCTTCCATTTCTTGGCTTTCCCTAGCCTACCTGTTGACACACCTCTTCCCATGATGTCTAACTGACAGCTAACACATGCCACTGTGCCCCAGTAAGCTTCACTAGTTTCATACATACCCCCTTGTGATGTCACCTATCTCCTACTCTGTTCCTCCCCATATCCTACTCCTACACTCCACTGACTGTGCTCATTTGCTATGTAAAAGTGTGATTCACTATCCTAACACTCATTTACATAGGATTGCCTACTAATGCTTGGTTATATGTCTTAGACTGGGCTTCTCTCCTTAGCAACCCCTACTCGGTGGCCATGTTGTCTTCAGCCTGCTATTCCCTTACATTGTCACTTAACAATTTTCATAATTTCCATGTTTGTGGCTTTTATTGTCTTATTTTATGATTTTTATAGTGCACCCCATTTGCGCAGCGCTATGCTTAAACATCGGAAATCACCAAAAAACAAAATCTTTTATTTTAATTTTGCATCTGGGAAACTTTCCAATGACCGTATATTTGGCCATTGGCATGCTTCCTCAACCATATGCAACCTTTATTTGGAGCTGACAAGGCTCCATTGTGCTATTTGCAGAATGGTACTCAGTTGTCAACTGAGTACATTTCTGCAGCTAACACGTCTCCTACTGGGACAGGTTTGTGCTTCCTGGATCGCAAATTTACCTCATTTGCATGCCTTTCGGCTGCAAGTGAGGTAATTTGCATATCCCACCCTGTCCATGTAGGAGACATTTTAGGAGCTCTCTTACACGCCCCTACAGGCTGTTCCTGGATCGCTCGTTGGACATGATGGCTGCATGGAGTCTTACTCTACTCGTAGACTCCGTGCAAGCCATCGTGAATCCGACCCTATATGAATTGTATTTGATTTATTTAACTTTGCTTAGTATATAAACTGCTGGGTTACCTGAATGTTGTGGATTGAGTTACTCTAAGTAATATGTTAATTAAAAGTGTTAAAGTACTGGTGATTTTGTTTTCTTTGTTTTTGTGTAACACATTTCTTTCACAGATCACTTATGAAGCAATTAACACTTAAAAACACTAGAGAACAAGAGAATATTCCAGTTGTGTAAAATGCTTGATTCTTGCTTGCCTTGCTTCCATCCTGCTCCTTGACCTGTTTTGAAGAAAAGGTAGGCCAAAGTTCATCACTGATGTCTATGAAAACAGGAAGGAACTTTACTTTTCTTTCTTTCTTTTTTTCAAGTATATGTGTGAGGAATCTACTCAAAATAACACATTTTAAATATTTATTTAGAAGTGAAGAATTTTTAAAGCAAAAGCTGCAGTAATGCTTTATATTGAACTGCTGTTGACATATAATTTGTTTACATTTTGCTGAATGTTAATAAATTATATTGTATTGTTATTATCTCTAACTGCACATATTAGTGGGAAGAATTAAAGTCAGCTTTATCAATCTTTACTGATGAGAACAGTTTAAAGGAATTAAGAACGAGAAACCTACATATGAAATTAGCAGCTGTTGTGTGCTGTGAGCTGTCATTCTCAGATGCTGTAGTCAAATTCTATTGTCAAGATATGAAGCTTAGATCAGAACAGCACATACACATTCAAATTCAACAAGCAGGAATTCTTTTATGTGTATGGAATTATATAGTCTGCTTCCATTACATGTTTTAGAAATACTGAGTGATGTTTTCAGGATAATTCAAAATGACAAAATAATTGCTCCCTTTTGGAAAGTTTCTTAATCTCACCCATACATAAACAGGAAAATGATAATAAGTTAGTTTCCTCATATAGACCTATTTAATTATTAAATGTAGACTATAAAATATTCACTCCCATCTTCACTAAAAGATTAAGAGTTATAGTAGATACATTAATTCATAAAGATTAGACAGGATTTATGGTCAATGAATTAATGTATGATAACATAAAATGGGTAGTAACTATCTTAGATTTAGCAAAAGGAATAAACAAGAAATTGTCCCTAATTAGCTTAGATATCAAGACAGCTTCTGATTCTGTAGACTGGAAATACTTGTTTACATTTTTACCAGGATTTGTATTTCCAGAACAATTTATTGGAATATTTAAAAAAAACAGCTATCTTCTACACCAGCCCTAGTGGTACCACCTCACCACCAAATTACACCATCTTTAGGGACTTCACTAAGGAACCTTCTTCAGCTTGTAAAAGACCTATGCAAAATTCTCAAAAATCCCTTGCAAATGGTCCAAACTGAGAATGCTGATGCATTCATCTACAAATTTTAACAACTCATAAATAGCTGCATAGGAAAGTCAATACTCATTCAGCCTATATATAACAGTAAATTCAAGAATAAACCTCTCTGGTGGAGCTCACAGTTTAATCAAAAGTATAACAAAAGAAGGAAAATGTTGAAATGTTGTAAGAAATCTCCATTCCCTTATCTTAGGACCACACTAAAGCATGCAGCAGAAAACTTAAGAGCACTGATAGAAAATGGAAAACACAGTGTGGTCTTAAGTTTGCTACTGATACCAAATGATCTTCATTTATGTCAGGAAATTAAGTTATAATGTCCGACAATGTATTGAATTCATTTATTAAGATATCACATATTCCAGTTTCAAGAATATAGTCAATACAAACAATGTACTGAATTCACCTACAAATATATCACATAGTCCAATGCCAAGAATATAGCCAATACATTAGCAGAAAAATGTATTATTCACTCTACCCCATCTACACACAACATTGGTCCCAATATTCTTAAAAAAATAATTTCCCCAAAAAAAACAGGTTGCACACTCATCAGTGCCAGCTATATCCTGCTTGAACCACTACTTATTCAACATTAGCCTATCCACAGAGTTTGTGCCTGATGCCTGGAGAACAGCCATAATAACCCTCCCACACACACACATACATACATATACACAAGGGTGTTTTTTGCACAAATACAAACAATTATAGATTGGTCATCCTCATCATCCTTAATGCAAAGCTAGGACATGTATTATAGCAGAACTCATTTACAAAGATGCAGGTAGCTTTACTGCTCAAAACCTCAGTCAGTTTATTTGTATGAAGAGCAATCATGACTCCTGAAACTAGCAAGCTTCTTTGAAAAAGCTACAGAGGCTATAGACTGTGGTCACTCAACATACTCTGCTTATCTTAATCTGGTCATGGGCACATATTTTCAGTTTTTACCAACAGAATTGGAAAAAAAGTAAAAAAATAACTAAGGAAAAGGCCCCAAATTAGGGGCAAATTTTAAATGTTGGCATTATTGTCTTAGAAATTCACATGATTTCCAACTTTAGGAGGAAAGAAGCAAAACTTTGACAAATATCAGAGGTGTCCCTACAAAATAGGGAAAGTTGAAATGTCTCTCTATGGCTAATAATGGTACTTCTCATGTTAGCATTGTTAAAAAAATTAGACAAACAATAGAATCCATGTTATCTGTTGGACTGGAAGCTGGCTACTGGACAGATCACTGGTTGTAACATTTGCTGATACTCAGAACATAAAATTGTAACTAGAGGAGTGCACAGGAATCAGTGCTGTATCCTCTTCTTTTGGCATTTACATTTCAGACATCCAAATCAATAATCCAGAAGTGTTGTTGATCAAGATTGCTAATGAGTGCACGCTGGACACTGTTATCTGCTCATCTACTGATACGAAACATCTCCAGGAAAGCCAGGCATATAGCTATTCCTGGTATAATGAAAACTGTCTCAGGTTAATGCCAGGAAGTACAGCACACTAACATTAAAAAGCTGTTCCCACCTTCTCTGCAACACATGTTATGCCTCTTCATTCAAATATGGTCATAAAAGACCTGGATACTGATGCAAACTAGTATCTCTGATACAATTGTCAGATTTCATCCAGAGAAATGAAATTCTTCCACCTGGTCTAGCTCATTTCTAAAGGAATATCTTCATGATCCAAAGAAGTAATTCTACCACTGTAACCTTTCATTACCAGACACATTATGAATACAATGCTCCTTTTTATATGTATAAACTAAACATATTGTTCAACTGTAAATGTCATAAAGATACCTTACATAGAGAAGTAAAGGCCTTAAATCCATCCTTTATCCTTCCTTTATCCTGATAAAGTAGCATAAATATCCTTATACGCAGTAGACTATAGGTTGCTTCAGGGTAATCCCTGTCTCTCTGCACTTGAGACATGAAAACCCAAACCTATTTGAGCTCACATTACTTTGCAAAATCCATGGCCCCAGAAGAACCCACAGTAGGGACCTAAATCATGACCAGCAAGACTCTCTGAGAGTCCCTAAATTCATATAGTTCCAGTCTATAGAATATATTACCACAAATGGCCACAAAAGATATTATTTTGACTACCTTTAAGACTAGTCTTGATAACTAGATGGGTAGACTCAAACTTACATTAGGACTGCCATGTACAGCCTATAAATTTTAATAGTTGTGTCTTATTTGCATTAAATCTACTGTAAAATCATTTTTTTTGGCAAGAAGCCTTATTTGCCTGGAAATATACTGTTAACTATTGATATTCTAAAACAAAATCTAACAAGGCAGACTAGAAGACTAATTTAAATATATGACACAAAACACAGGCCAGCTTTGGTGGCACCCTTTAGGATATTCTCTCCAATCATAATTCTCATTCTTATTCTGACACCAACAGGAAATCATCATCTAGTAATGGCTTAGACTGTTACATTTCGAAATGATCTCTGTCCTGTCTTTGGTAAATTCACTAGCACATCAAATAATTTTGTGGCAAGAAGCTTTATTCATCCAGAATAGTACTGAGAGCTATTAAGATTCTAAAGTGAAATCCAACAAGGCAGACAGACTACAAACACTAACGTAAATACAAGAAACAAAACATCGGCTGCTTAGGTGGCACATTCTGAAATATTCTTTCCAATCATGATTCACATTTTTAAGCTGACAGGAACAATATGAAATAATCATCTAGTGATGACTTAGATTGTTACATTTAAAATGTTTTCAAAGTCTAAGATGGTTTCCATAATCTCAGTTATTCCATTTACACAAACACTGTTGTATTCACTGCAGAGCTTGCAACAAAAGAAAGGACAAATACAATGGTAGATGGTCCATGTTTCTAACTGCTTCTCCTAGGCAAAGTTTCATTATATTTATTTGTCCATAATGAAACAGAGCTCTTATCTCTTATCTAAACCTACAACATGCAGCTGCAGTATAATCTTTTAAACAAGACAAATTATTTTGGCCTAACTTGCTCATAAATAATTCTCATAGAACCCAAGTTTATGTTCTAGCATAGCTTGCTTGGGAATAATCTCTGAAATAGTTGTTCTAGAGAAAATCTATTCTTCCATTTATATCTGTAATATTTTATCCTTTTAACACAGTCCTGCTAGATTTGAGATCTGTTCATTATTAAGCCTTAAAAAGAGAGGCACAAACTTTTAAGTTTGCCTGCTTAAATGTCTATATGACTCAACTTATGGTCCTCATAATCACTTGCCTAGTATTGTTCCTATGTTCATAAAAATCAATGTTACAAGACTAATATTACTTACAAAGAGAAATTTTGATTACTTGGCTGTGTAATAATGTTTATCTTACAACAGTGCTACCATAAGTCTATGTGCCACATTTTGAATCTACTCATTTACCTATAAGTAATTTTAGCTTCTTTAAATCATGGGTTTTAACATCATAGGGTACCACAAAACTTGTTTTTATAGACGTGCAGATACTCATTTCCTTCAGTTACATTTATTCATATCAGTCATTCTTTTATCAAGTATTAACATATTTTCTAGTACTCACTCAATCATGTATAGGGATATGTGGGCATCATACTCTGTCCTAGAAATTGGGAGGTATTATAAGGCAGGGAAACAGTCATGGACAAAAAACTAAACCACTATATGATCTCACACTTCAGTACACACACACACACACACACACACACACACACACACACACACACACACACACACACGCACACATTTACTTGTACACTGTACACTCACACCAATGGGTAATTTAGCATCATCAGTTCACCTGCTAACATATTTTGGGTACACAAGAGGAAAATAGAGATGAAAGCAAAAACTGTTAAGACCAGGGACGTCTTGCTCACCTTGTACAGACAGAAATTAAACCAGAAAACCAATCTCTGTGTGTTATTAATAGCTACTGCAGTAAGAGTGTCTCTTATCTTTCAAGAAAACAATTAAATAAATAAATAGCCAAAAGATCACATCAAAGGGGACACATTGCTAATATGGGAAGCTATTCTTAGGAGATGTAGTGATGATGGGAAGAAAAGAACAAAAAAAATCCTGTAGTAATAAAATAAAATGGCATAAAGAGGAAAAAAGAGCTCCTGATGAACAGAAGAAATGGGTTAGATACTGTGGGTTTGGATCAGCAGTGTGACTGAGACAGCTGTGCTAAAGTGCAACTTGGGAGGACAGAACAGGGAGATTTATTCTGTAATCAGATCAAGATTATCTGAGTTCAAGGGCACTAACAAATTAATATGGTGGTAGCTAATTATAGGACAGAAACAGCAAACTGATATACATAAACTTTACAGCAAAGGAAGTTTGGGTGATGACACAAATTCCCCTAGTGAGATTGAAAAAATCAGGAAAGTGAAGAGCAACCAAGGAAGTTATTAACTACTCAGTAGAGATAATCTACATGAGTTGCCAAAAGGATAGTAGAGGAATGAAGGTTAGTAACAGAGTCAGAACTATGTGTATACCAAAGGAAAGAGTTCAAAACATTGACGGACAAAAATCAAGGGGACTTTACAAAAGGACTGGACTGAAGCACTGCTTAATTGAATTGCAGTGTTGTAAAAGGGATGAGTATATGTACTTGCAAGAATAGTGGGTAGAGGAAGAAAATTCCATAATGTTAAAAGAGGGTCTCATATAAGCAAGGAAATAATGTAGTAGAAGAATCCCAAATTTTGTGCTAAGAAGTGATTAATGAAGGGCAAAGATGAAGGCATTAAAATGAAGGATCTCTTAATATAGCACTTGTGTTCTTATACTTAGAAACTCCTTTATACCAAGTAATAAATGTAGTGCTGAGGAGGATTAGTTTGGGTGTAGAAAACAGTTCAATTGTATGTCATTATACTTGTGCAGGTAAGCAATACGTTTGCTGAAACAACACAGGGGTAAGGTAGAGAGTGGTGAGAGTGAAGTCAGATTCCAAAAAAGTATCTCTCAGTTTATGTCTGCCCTAATTCCAAAACAGCATAACATGTCAGACTAGGTAGGATAATACAAGCATCCAGGAGGCAGTCAGCGAGCATCCTTGCTGTTTGCTCTCATGTCAACATGTGAGTAGCTGGACAGAACCACTTGATATCCAGCATACATTCTTAGCCCATGGTTGCTTAAATCTGTTCAGCACTGTTTCTTGCGCACAATACACTGTAAGTCACATGTATCTGCCATGTGTCATCGGTATATATATATTTTTAAATCTGAATACTTAATATTTTAAGAACATCACATTTTTAGGCTTGCTGGGGTCTTCCCTTGAATAAGCCCAGGCCTCCTTGGAGTTGCTGTCTTTATCTTGTGTTGACCTGCAACCATGGGCTATTCAGCATTCATTTTATATGGGCTTGAGATAAATGTCAAAGAAGAATACACAATAAAGATTCTGATAAAGTCCAAGTGCTCTGATGTATAAAAGTGCTTAATCTTTATCCTTTTTCAAATAAAGTGTGGATTTGACTTTTAAATAGAGTAGTGTTCTGTCTTGTGGGCTTAGCAACTCAGTTTTGGTATTATTTCATTTTGTTGGTAATTTTGAGCTGCTGCACTTTTTATCTTGTGGATATTTCTTTAAAATGTGGCTATGTTTATTTTGTTTATATGTACGCTCATTTTGACTAGATGACCAGGTGGGTGATACCCATTAAGTAGTAGGCATGATATAAAAGTTCCTCAGAAAATGTTATAATGTCCAGAGAAACAATAGCATGAAAAACAATTTAGATCAAGAATAATATAAGAATTTACAATATCTGGCAAAGAAAAGTGAAAATATGTCAGATAAAAACTCGAGCATATAAAAATAATTAAACATTTTGAACATTAATAAATATGATAGGGGGTGGAGCCTAGATGGCCATCTGGTAGCAGCAACTTTTTAGAGCTCCACAATACTACACTAGACTACAGGAAAAGAATCAATTTCTTTCAACAAAAATAGAAAAATCATATTAAGGAATTTCTAATCCACAAAAATACCAACTTTAAAGAGAATTAATCGAGATTTTCCTGTCAAACAACCTGGAGATTACTTCAACTGTGTGGAAATGAATAACTCAAAGAATCCTCATTCTGAAACTACCATGAAAAAGGAAATTTAAATGATGTCAGTCATTCTGCTTGAACTATCTCTTAAAATGGACAGATTCACAGATAATCTAGAAAACCTTAACGAAAACTGCCAAAAACAAATTAATGTTCTTAAGGAAATTCTGCAACAACAAACTCAAATATTGGATGTTAAAACCTCACTAAATGACATAGATGGGAGACTTAAAGAAGAAGAGAATCAGTGTGAATTCCTTCTACAGCAGAACAACTGGTTAATCAACAAAATAGATGATCTGTAGAATAGAGAAACGAGAACAAATATAAGAATATTAAGTCTTCCAAAAAAAGCTGAAGGTGAGGACATAATTTTATATTTAAATTCTTGGCTACCTGAAATATTAACCTAAAAGAAGGTTTATCCAATGGACTAGAGAGAGAGAGAGCACATAGAACCATAGGAAAATCAATACCTTCCTCACCTAATGCTCCTCCAAGATCTATTGTAGTAAAATTTCTTATTTGGATAAAGAGCTTATACTTACATAAGCTTGGAGGAGAAGTCCCTTAACATACAAACAAAACCAAATAAAATTTGACAGTGACTATTCTTCAAAAGTATTAGAACTTAGGAAAAAGACTTGGCCTCTTATGAAACTTCTTAAACAAAATAAAATTAAAGCACAACTTGTCTATCCTGCAAAAATCAGAATTTTCTACTCAAATGACATGAGAACCTTTAACAACTTCGAGGAAGCAACTTCATTCATCAAAAACAATAATATAATCACAATTCTGGAAGAAATGGACTGGTCATCATGTTCTACTTTAAAAAGATCTTCTGAAAAAAATACGTGGACTGATGTGAGGAAGTAGAAATTAAAAACTGAACTTAAAAATATAGAGGCCATCAAATCTGTCAAAGTTTCAACTGAGGTATGAGTTTCCTACATAAACAGACAAAAAGTATGCATTTTTAATATATTTTTTCTTTGTCATTAAGAAGTTATAAACTTCCTTTCATAAGTTTCTTTGTATTTGATATATAATACAAACATATATTCATTAACATTTTAGGAAGTCTTACTATTATAATTTAAAACAGTAATCAAATAGTCTTATTTGTGTGACAAGAATTATTAGTCTTTAATTTCTTTACAATGTATACTTTCTTGCAAGCTGTCATGACACTGTATTGGTTTATATTCTCTTTTATTCATTTGTGTAGTGTATTGTTTGAGAAAAGCACATTTATAAAAAAAAAAACTCTCTTTTATAAGAGTTTGCTTCAAAATGACATTTTACTATAAAATAATATAGCTTTAAACCTTTAACAGTTTCTTTTTTTTATAATAATAAAAAATCCATCTAGTTAACATTACAACATTCTAAGAGAGCGTTTATTGTCACCCTTTTATCTCCGAACAGCCACGAGCACTTTTTAGCACTGAATTACCTCGCAGATAAAAGATTTAGTTCTTCATGGAAGTAAACACCACTGAAATGCTATTTCACAAAGAAGCAGACACAATCTGTGAGACACAACAGTTTGTATTATGATTTCCTACAGTACATTTAAGTAAAGAGTGGACATGTCACCCACTTAGTAATATTCCCAGATGACATTTGCACCATTCTGAAAATCCAGAAAACAAAGCTACTCCAAATATTGAAGTGCTTGTTCTTGTTATTACACAGCATATGATAGAGTAGTGAGGTTAATGAGAGAAGTTTATTTCACTTCTGAAAATACCATTAGTAAGAGATACACTCACAGTTACAGTGTAAAAAATGGCAAGCATATGGAAGTGTATAGCAATCATCACAAGTCGTAGTAAGACTCGGAATATGAATGTGACCTTGAAGACACTTTTACACACTCATTTTTCTGACAATGAAGGTATTAATTTATCAGTCTTTTCAGGCTGCATTTTTCCCAATATTTATGTTTGCCAGTTACTGATGGCCTGTTGGCAGGATGACAAGATGACAAGAGCCAGAGACTGATGCCCCATTGACAGAAAGGCATCTAGATATCTTTATTTCCATGAGATATAAACTTATGGGAGGATACAATACATGAAGGTTTCCTGAGGGGGAATCAAGGTATTTGTAAACAGACACTGTGGATGTGCATATACTCATTCACGTATTTTCTTATTTGTTGTCCCTCCCTTTTCTTCACTAAAGAATTAAAAAAAAATACAGAAAAGATATTTAAAGGGAAATACAGGTGATTGGCTGTTATCGACAACAAGGCCAGTTCCCCAACAAGCATATCTTTTCACTTTTAGTTGAATAAACTTTTTAGTGTTGTCTCATCACTGCAGTTATAAATCTCACATAGACGTTTTAATAAATCATAACTTGGCAGTTCTCTTGGCATATCAAGTAAAGTATAATACATCTACACAACGATTGCAAGATCTATATTTAACAACTCACACTATTTTAATTTAACATAGTATGCATATTAGTCACTATAGTATACTACAGCTGTAACACAAGTAAAGACAGTCATTCTTTATTCGTATTAGTTTAAACTCAATGTGGAGATTGCAACATTTTGAAAGTAAGCTGTAACCATAAAATTGTTGCTAATATGTATGATGACAGAGTCTATTTGCAGTATAGAGTTATATACAGTGGAATATTAGAGACATTCTGTTTCCTTTAATAAAATATATCTGTACAGCATAAGTGATACAGGTTAAAACAATAGTGAATTCAATTATAGTTTACTCCATCACTTCAGATGCTAACAGAAATGGGTACTTCTTTGCTTAGTAAAGTCTCATGATTCTCAAATATCAAAACTAATACAGTGAAATGTGGAAAGTGCTTTTGTAAACAGTCTAAGAGTTTATAAAATACCAATACTCATTGGTTGAACCCAAAATAGTACCCAGTCTTTATTCTTGAAACAGGAGTTCAGTGTTGCCTTCTGTTGCTAAAATCATAAAAATTAGATGGTTGTTGCATACTGGTAATTTTCTTGTTGTAGTACTAATTTCTATTTAAGATGCATAATCTAGATAGAAATATAGGTGCACATAAAGGTACCATAGAGCTGTTGGCACCATGTAGTTTTTCATGAATATTGTAATGTTAATACTTTGCCAAGATGTTTATTCTTGAAAACTAATCAGTAGCACATGGCAAAGTTACTACTCATGATGTTGTTTATTAATAGATTATATGCTGAGCAAAACCAACAAAAGTAACAAAAAAATGGTTCATTGCCAACACTCCATGTGAAAAAAGACAAGTGCACACAATTTTCTTAAAGCTGTTTTGATAAAGTATAATATTACTGTTCTTTAAGCAGAATCCTAATTCATATCACAATATATCACTTGCATAAAATAAAAAAAGAAAAAAGAAAAAGAGTGAAGTGCTTTATTATACTTATATATAATTTGCTATTACTTCAATGCAAAATTAATTAGCATTTTTGTATAAAGCACATTGTGTTGTAGAAAGTGATTATTACTTTCTAACATACCACCTTTTAAAAAAAATCTTCTTGCAATGCTTTATTAGCATTCTTAACAATAGAAAGATTATAAATTATATAAGGAAATACTAGCATGGAAATGAACTAACAGTCTTTCTAACAGACATACTACTTTTGCATTAGGTATCATTTATTAATTCACACAATTAAAGTCACTAGGTGACCTAGAAATGTTAATTACTTCCAGATAGGATTACTTAATGCTATAATTTGTATTTATAATAACTAAGATAATATAAGAATTTAAAATTATAGTCAAGAAATTGTAATTAAATTTTCACACCAAGATCATAATTAAGGGTAGTTTCTTTGATAATTAATTTTATTACATAATTTTGTCTCATCTGAAAATAATATATCTCCAGGAATTCTAATATCAAGCTCTGAAACAATCATTTTTCATTAATCCTTTTCTTAGAAATGAGAGTTAATCTAATTGGACATTCTTGTTCTCTCAGATTAGAAGTGTTTTTCACTCCATGTTTGTTAAAAGGACTTTTAAAATTGTTGATTATTTGTTTTTATGGGTTTATCTACTTTTTACTTCTTTTTTTTTCTTTATTGGCCTCATTGTAGATCTGGTTTATATCTTCGAATAGGAAAATTAATCTGACTTTATTGTATAAAATTTTCAAAACTTGAGCAATAAAAGAACTTTGAACATGTCTCAAATACAAATACTTCATAAGCACAAACAAAATTGATGGATTTAGCTATACTTTCTCTGAAAATTAATGGATTAAATAACCCAAAGAAAAGATCAAACTTACTAAGAAATCTAAAGTTAAATAAAGCGCAAGTGGTATTTCTCCAAGAATCTCACTTTAAAACAAATGATAATTATATATGGAACCCAAATGAATATTTAACATTATCTCATCCGTTGTACAAAAAAAAAATGAGTTTTAATACTATGGAGAAAAAATGTCACTAATCCTCAAATCATTTATAATTATGAAGACAAAGATGGAGTTATACCAATTGCAATAGTAAGACTTAATAACAGAGTTTGGACACTGATAAATATATATTGGTTTCCTGGCATAGGGGTAGGAACAGTTAAAAATATATAGCTCTTATTAATAAAGTCTATAAGGGCAATCTGATAATAGGAGGGGATTTTAACTCCATCCTGGACAATTCAGAGACCACTAATAAAAGACACCTTCATATTACTCCCATAGGGAAAGCTCTTAAGAGATGGACTGATAATTTAAATTTGATACATATAGATATAAAGAGAATAGTTCATTATTGGTTTTCCATAGTGACCATAAATTTGATACTCAAAGAAGAATTGACAAAATCTTTATATCTCATGACTTAAATATGAAAATAATCAATTTTTCCATAAATCCATGCCCTTTTTCAGGTCACAATTCACTCATCCTCAAGTTTCAAATAGACTTTAGTAGATTAACTTTTACAACAAGAATCCCAGTTTATATCACTAAAATAAAACAATTCAAACCATGGTTAGATTCAGAAGTACAATACTTCCTAGATACTAACTACACCGAAGAAACAAATATAGTTGTCTTATAGGATACTCTGAAGGCATACCTATATGGTAAAACTCTAACATGATTAAAAAAAAAATAATAGGAGTCAGAATTATTTAATACTCAAAAACAAATCATAGAAGTTAATACCATAGATTCAAGGGATTCAGTCACTAAAAAAAAGCAATTGAGGAATTAAGCAAAAAATACAATGCAATTTTAACCCACAAAACTAACTTGGCACTAGAAAAATTAAAACTTAATTCATATTCTGCTTAATAAAAAAATATGAATAATCTAATAATAAGAATAAAAAGACAATCCATTGGAAATAATATCACAAACATTATTCATGAAGATATAAGTGGCATTCTTGAAACCTTCAAACTGCACTATGCAGAACATTATAGAATGATAATTCACACCTCAACCTCTTAGATTTAGGTATGATTTTTTCTAAAATAAAAAAAAAATACTAGAAAAATTAAAAATAGATATTCAAAAACAAATCTCTCTCAAAGAAATAGTTGAAAAATAATCAAGGAACATAAAAACAATAAAGCTCCAGGAATAGATGGAATTATAGTTGAATTATATAAATTATTCCTAACCTCAGCAATATCAATTTTTCATAAAACTATAAATGAAATAAAAACACAAAACATAATGCCACCTTCACGGAGGTTCTCACTAATTACTCCTATTATAAAGGAAAGTAAAGACCCTAAACAATGCGGTTCATGCAGGCATACCTCACTACTTAACAATGATTATAAATATGTCATGTCTATTTTGGTTAATAGAATTAAAAAATCTTTGATACACATCATAAATGAAGATCAGACAGGAGTTATTTACAATAGACATACTCATGATAACATTCAAAGAATTGTAACCATTATAGACATTCTAAATAGAGACAATCAGGAAGCACTTATAGTTGCTCTAGACATAGAAAAAGCTTTTGATTCACTAAAATGGGATTATCTTTTCAAAACTCTAGAAATGTATGAATTTCCTCTTCAATTCATCAAGTTGATAAAAAATATTTATAAAAATAATCTTGCTTATGTAAAACTGGGTCCATTTACCTCAGAAGCTATTGAAATAACCAAAGGTACAAAACAAGGTTGTCCTATGTCCCCTATTTTATTTGCTGTAGCAATACAATCATTTGCATCAATAATATGCTGTGATCCAAAAATTAAAGACATTGATATATAGGGTCAATTTAACTTCAAAATCATGCTTTTTCCTGATGATATACTCCTCACACTAACTGTCTCAGATGAATCCATACATGAATTAGACATGCAAGTTGAAAAAAATGCATCTTAATTCAGGTCTACTTTTTAGCAAATATAAGTCCAATTATATGTTATTGAACAAGAAAAATGGCATTCATTTAAACATAAATCATTTAATTGGTAAACAGGTTACCTCTACAAATTATTTAGGGATTGTTCTATGTGAAAACATTGATATAACTTTAACCACAAACTATAATAATATTGTGAACACTATAAAAATACAAACTGAAAAATGGAATAAATTATATTTGAAATTTGAGGATAGACTGCAATTGATAAAGATGGTATTACTCCCAAAATGGTATTACTCCCAAAAATAAATTACATAGCACAAGCTATTCCCATGATCCCTAATAAAAAACTTCTAAAAGAGATAAATACAATTCTTATAAACTTCCTTTGGTTTCTTAAGAGGCATAGAATAGCCTTCTCACATCAAATTAGACCTTGGGATCTAAGAGGGATTAACTTCCCAGATTTAGAGACTTACATTAAAGCATCTATTTTAAAAATAGTCATAAATTGGATAGATCCAAAATTGTCTTCCACTTGGAAGACTCTACACATTATCATTTTTAAATGAAAATAAAATAACAAAAAATCTCTTACTAAATGAACAAAATAATAAAGTCTGACATATACTTTGCATTAACTTACAGTGCAATACAACAATACCTACTAATCTAAATTACATAAATTATATTTGCAATTCATTTAGACATTTTAATAACACAAATACAGATATAAAATGATGGCTGGAACTATTATAGCCCTTTAGCTCTACAAATTTTTTCTTTAATAATATTCATAAAAGGATTCTTACTAACTGGGAAACAAAAAAAAACTTTACATGCTGGCAGCTCTGTATAAAGAATCAGATGGTGCTAGATATCCAACAAATAAAAAATAAATATGGCATATCAAGCACAGACTGACTAGTACTTCATATATCTCTGCATAATAATTAATAATTCATCCTTTAAATCTAAATCCAAACTCATATTCTACATGCATGAAGTAATATATAACAATTATAAAGTTAATCCCAATTAAAAATATTGGAATTTCATTACTAAAGAGCATTCAATAAATTTATCAATTAAAAATAAAACTAGTCTATTGTATTCCATTAAATTAACTTCCAATTTACAAGTTTGGAAGATATTCACATGCAAATTTCTACATAGAGCAATTTATATGCCCAATAAGATAGCAAAAATGAATTCTTCCAAAGATGTTACATGTTGAAGATGCACATTAAGATGTGAAGCAGATTGGTCACATATTTTATATGACTGTATAAACATTACAAATATTGGGAAGAAATTAGTAATTTTCTTCAAGCCATCTATACAGATTCCTTTGTTTTAACAAGGTTATTGATTCTTTTGAATGTTAATGAAATAACAGAAATGAATAAAATGGTCTTAATCTTCTTTGGAGTACATTAGCAATAGCTAGGAAATGCATCACAAGAAAGTGGAAATCCTCTTCTAAACTCACCATTGAATATTTCTTGAATTTAATGAAAGAAACTGTGCTGATGGAAATAAAAGTTAAGGAACTGAGAATCTTTCTTAAAACATGGATCAATAACCCTTGGAAGAAAGTTCTCTCTCTTATTGAGACATTAAAATAGACATAGTCTCTTCTGAAAGAGAATAGAGAGATAAAGAGCTACTTCACAATGTGTAACTTAAATATCTTGATAGATTGTTTTCTTTTCTTATTTTATGCTAATTATATGTACTGTACATAGAATGTAAAAAATGTATTTATTCAGATAAATGCAATTATTATTATTATTGTTATATTTGAAAAATAATAAAAGCAATTTGAGTAAAAAATAAATAAATATGATAATGATTTCACAGATGTCCACAGATGAACACAGGAAAGTGAAGACATGTTCAGCATCACTGATTTAAGAAATATATGTGAAAAAAAATGTGAGTCATTTGAGTAGGTTCACAATCAAACTCACTTGATGAAATTGCACACTGCAATATAGCAGATAAGAGGAATGGTTTATATACACCTTGGAGCAGATTCCAAAAGAGTTGCTCTCAGTGTAAGTCTGCCCTGATTCTGAAAGGCCTGTTCTCAGTGTAAGTAATTTACTTCAGTGTAAGGCCTATCTATAAACAGGTTTATACTGGGGACCAAATTCCAAAAGACTTTCACTCAGTGTAAATGTTCACTTACGCTGACCAGAAATCTTTTTCTAATCAGGCACCTAATTTCATAACAAGAAGGGAAAGGAAAAGGTAAATTAATGTTCAATAAGTAAATGTTTCAAGTGGTATAATGGAATGGTGAATGACTGAGGAAACAGATGTGAGGATCAGATACTGTGTGTCACACACCACTTGCACCTATGATCAGACAAGAGAACCACTATAAAAGAGTGATATGAAAAGTATATTATTAGTTAGTTAAAAGAGACACAACATATAGTTTAATTCCTGGAACTAAAGGGGTTATATCAGGTAATATAGGAAAATGAGTGAATTATGAAAAAAGAAAAGGGTGTATATTGCAAGAGTTGGTATGGTTGTGCAACTCAAGACACCTCTATAGTGAGTGCTAAAGTGTGATAATTCGACTCAGAGTACACAGAGAGGCCAGAATAATAAAGTGAAAAGCAACACTGCATATTCAGGAAGGAGTTATCATACTGTATAAAAAAAGAATTATAAGGAAGAAGTGGAGGAAAAGCAGAAATTCTAGCCTTGGAGCTATAGGGGGAAGCAGGAAGCCACATTTGAATTGTTACAGAAGACAACCTACTATATGCAGTAAAGTAGAATTCATTTTCCAAATGGTCAAAGTCTTTTGGGGCCAATTTATAAATAACATATCTAGCTGTATAGAGTATTCATCCCATACAGTGCCCTATGTTTATAAACAGAACAAGAATGCGGTGAAGGGCTTCACAGACCACTGTGTAACTGGAAGAGCCCAGTTGTGGAGTGATTCACAGCCAAAATATGAAATGTGGCATATAGTAGGAAAACGAATCAGAAAGACATGGCAGTACAACTGCATACTTCCAGCTTACTAAATATCCACTCCATATCCATGGAGGATAACACACTGGTATTGCATTGAACATAATAAGGTGGAGCAACAGAAGCTACGTGCAATTCCTGTGATTGACATTTTCCCTGCATCTTCTTTTCATATTGGTTAAAACTTTGTAAGACTACCTAATCTTTTGCCCAACACATACAGCATTAAAAGAGGGCTCCAACATCTCAGAGCTCAAATTCAAACAGATGCCACAGTTTAACCATATACAAAGTACTACCTGTCCTTTCTCATAGCAAACGAGATGGACATTTTTCTGAACCACATCTGGTGTTCACAGGGGCACAATGAAAATTGCAGAGAAAAGGAATTGTGCTGCTTTATTCCCACATGGAATAAAGGGCCACACTTAAAATGTACTGATACATGCAGAATACTGCATTTCAGCTCTGTGTTCTATGTGCAAGGTGGAAAGATAGTGATAGTACAGAATGTCAGAATGTCTGGAGACAATACACAGTCCTGCTTCTTGTGCTCCCTGTCTTTTTATACATAATCTAATAGAGGAGCGACTCTGTTCTAAGAGTCAATGCAATGCTTGGTCCACATGTAATGATGTATTTGCATAAGGCTTTTAGATCACTTTGTACATTGATAATGTATACTAACACTCCTCTTTTTTATTTCCTGAACACTATTCTTGTGACATGCAAAAATATTACTACAGGAATGATAAACACACATGATCATTTTTGACTGAAAGGTTCCATCAGATTACTTGCTGGCATTTAATTCAAATCAGTTGTGCTAGGGCAATGTTTTCCCCTCTTTGTCATGAACATTGCTGTCCATCTGAATACAGCTTCAATGAAAGCTTCTATTATTTCCCTGTCTCTCCCTATCTTCGGCATGGGAACTTTCGATTTGTTTGATACATAACTCAAGTTTACAGATCTTGCACCTCTTTGTCCCCTAACCAAGTATGTTTTTAATTCAGAGGGTTGACAATAAATGAAAGAAACAGAAAGGCTGTTTCTATTGCAAATTGAGAGAGGTTAGAGCGCTAAATTTGGTCCCTGAGCAACATAGGTATAACTAGTGAATCGAAGACAGCAGTGATCGGACTGAATGGCAATACTAAGGCACTTCCACTTGTGTAGCATGTGTGCACACACATGCACAAATACACCCACATACACGTATACAAACACATCCGCACACACATACATAAACACACCCACACAAATGCACTTTCACACATATACACAAACTGGTATGCACACACTGAGCTCAGTACTGTAGTCCCTGCTTCAAATGAACATCGACATGCACAATCACACACACACACACACACACACACACACACACACACACGCACTGAAGTGCACACTCTGAGCTCAGTACTATCTATCCTGCTTCAACAGAATACTTACAACTGCAGAAGAGAGGGATGCACATAATAATTATAATAATAATAAAAAATATGCCACTTTTTATAAGATGGTTTTCTAACTTATGTGATGACAAGGAAACATAAATATTACATATACTGTATTTATAGCTATCTACATACATACATATATGTATATATATATATAAATATATATATATATATATATATATATATATATATATATATATATATATATATATATATATATCAAGAACAAAAGAGAACTCTTGAGTATCTCAAACAGCCCACAAAATGTTGAAGAAATAAACCACAAAGGGAAGGAACGTCCTGTATGAAAAAGTTGCTGGAAATAATGAAGTCCAAGTATAAAAACAATAATTTATTGGCAAAAAACGTGAGCACTTTCACAGACACACAATTCAGCTTCCCCAGACATTATAAAACTCAGTTCAGGGCTAAAACCTTATATAACAAAGCTATGATTCAATTAACATCAATTATGCAAGCAATTAATATGAATCAAGACATAAAGGTGTGGTACAGAGCTACCAGGCAAAGAACAATGCATTTTTGCTATCACAATCAAATAGATCAAAGTGCATTCAATCTATAAACTGCATACTTATATAAAAATAAAATAAAATAAAATAAATACAGCATTGAACTACACAGTAGTAAATATTACTCACATGGATTCAAAGATATAACAAAAATACAACAAAAAATAATAAAATATATAGATATCATATCATTTCAGGCTCCTAGCCTTAATTAAAGGTTTTAGAGACACACTGTCATTTAAACCTCTTCCCCTGTGTGCCCCTAACCTAAGAATCCACTTAACTTCAGAGTATTCTGTTTCATTAGAAATATCCTCTGTGTGCCCCTAACCTAAGAATCCACTTAACTTCAGAGTATTCTGTTTCATTAGAAATATCACCCCATTGTGGGCTTACTGGTTGAATATGTAGTATTTGAAACAAAAAAGTATGATTATCTCCCATTCTAAGAGTATGTTTGGCCAAAGCACTATATTCTTGCTGTCTAGCTGTACAATAAATATGATCCCTTATTCTTTCTCTTAGCGACCTTTTGGTTTTTGCCTACATAATAACAGAACCACACCTGACAGTGTGCAACATATATCACATTCCTAGAGTTGCAAGTACCACTATTCCTAAGTTCCCATGAATAACCGGTATCTGGGTGTCTAAAGAATCATGATTCATCTATAAAGTTACATTGGGCACAAGTCCCACATTTCTTAGTGCCCTTAGACCATATCTCAACTGTATGAACAGTCCTATTAGTCTCCGGATAGCATAGCCGTTGTTTAAGACATTTCCGGTTGCTGTAGGTAAACTTGGGATAATTACCCAATAAACTCTTGGTAGCATCATCTACCAAGAGTATAAGCCAATTGGTGGCTATTGCTTCTTCTATTAGTGCAACATTTGCACTATATGGAAGTGTTACAGCTAAACTGTTAAAAACTTTTCGCTTCATAGGTTCAACTTCTCTATTTGAGAAGGAAGGCTTGGCTCTATTATGCCTAAGATTTCTGGCTTGCTTGTATGCTCTACTGATCTCTTCTTCCTCATAGCCTCTATTAATGAAGCCATGCTTTAGTGTTTGTAGCTCTTCGTTCAAAACTGAGTCATCACAACACAATCTAGCAATCCTCATGGCTTGACCTTTAATTATATTGCTAAACAGACCTGTATTGTGCATACTTTCCCTATGTAAAAAGGAAGGTCTATAGCAAGGCTTTCTATACACCTTAGTTTTCCATTTACTGGCTTCTACATATATTGTAACATCTAGGAAATTTATAGAAGTGTATGAACACTCCATAGAAAATTTCAAAAAAGTATTAGTAGAGTTGATGTAGCTCATAAAAGATGTAGCTGCCTGTGCATCTCCTTTCCATACCAAAAAAAGGTCAACTACGAACCGTCTATAAAATAATACATTCAGATGACCCAATATAAATTCCTGTTCCCAAGCTACCATAATAAGGTTAGCATAAGTATTTGCACAGCTTGTGCCCATCGCTATCCCCTTCTTCTGTATAAAGCATAAATTCTGAAATAAAAATACATTGTTCTCCAACACTAGCTCTAACAACATACATAAAAAATCAGCTTTAGTGGAGTTAACCAAATTGTCATGTATCAATAACTTCCTAAGCATAGTTATTCCTATATCATTGGGAATACATGTAAAAAGGGCTTCCACATCCATTGTCATAAACATAAGTCCTTCCAACATATCTATTTCTGTAGTAAATTGATATAGAACTTTCAAAAAGTGTTCACTATCTTTCAGTACGTGCCCATATTTCAATAGAATATTTTTCAATTCCTGATCTAAAAATATAGATATCGGCTCAGTTGCCCACCCTGCACCCACTACTATGGGTCTAAACTTCGGCTGTATAGGATTTTTATGAATTTTAGGCAGCCCATTTAGTCTAGGTATCCTAGGATGTTCAACAACAAAATATTGGAATAACTCATTTGTAATAAGGCCCATGCTTTTACAGTCTTGCAAACACATATAAATATGTCTGTGTATGTCATAGATAATTTCTATATCTACCTTTTCATAAGCTTCATTCTCCAGCATTGCAAACATAGTAGTAAAGCAATAACTAGAATTCATTACAACAACAGGACCTGCTTTGTTAGAAGGTCGTATAGTTATTAAGTCATTCATCTGCAGTTGTCTCAGAGTATTCCTCTCTCCCCTACTTAAATTACAGTAGTGTTTAGAGTTATTTAAACCAATGTCATTGTAAACAGTATTTTCAAATGCTTTGAGAAAAATCTCAGCATTTGCCGGAAAGTGCGGCACAAAAGTGCTGTTACATTTAAAACAATTAACTTCTTGTTTTTCAGTGTCCACAAATGAAAATTTTAATGCTAAATTGCGTGTAAACATTCTTACTGCCAAAACGGCTTCACTAATGTCCATATTGTCAGTAGGTATGAACTTTAGACCTCTGTTCAGAAGTCTTAATTCATCTGCAGTTAAATTATGTTTGGAAATATTCCAGACTAAGTTCCCTGATTCCACATTTTCTTCAGGGTACGTACCTGTTGTTGACTCGGTCCTTCCTTCCGTTTCTGCCCTCATTGATTGTCCTGGTCTATTGACCTCTTTCTCCCTGGTCATATTGGTAAGGGTACAACTGGAAAAGCCAGGTTCTGTAGCTTATCCAGTTGTATTTTGCATCGTACATCATTGTTATTACGAGCCAAATGTTCACTTGCATTTACTTGTAAAATATCCAATGGCGCTTCCGTGGGTGTTGAATAGACCGACATTGGCGCCTTAGGAGACGCTACCATCTCATTGAACACACCATTCTCTACATTAATATCACCACTAACAATGCCATTGTTCTCGTCAGGCATTACATTCACTTCCTGTTCTATTTCCTGTTGCTGTCTGGTGTTAACATTGTTGCCGAAAGCTCCACCTGCTGGATACTGTGCATTCCGCCTGGGTTCAATACGATTTCTGGCATTGGTGTTGAACTCTCCAGAATTTGTAGTATTGTTTTTTGGCCACATGAAGACGTTCTGCTTCTCAAAATCATCCAAGTCTCTGGCCAACTTCTTTCTCTTGTAATCAAGCAGTTTGTTCTCATATCGTAGCACACGATCAAGCACCTCATGCATAAA
The DNA here is from genome assembly GCF_019279795.1 of Protopterus annectens. NCBI lineage: Eukaryota > Metazoa > Chordata > Ceratodontiformes > Protopteridae > Protopterus > Protopterus annectens. Next base: position 209,534,267 of record NC_056736.1, on the reverse strand, counting down.
AAGTTCTGATGAATCTTCACCATTAATATTATATAACTCATTCTGCTGTTCAATCACCTTGTTTCATTATTTCCAGCAACTATTTCATACAGGACGTTCCTTCCATTTGTGGTTTATTTCTACAATATATATACATCAATACATACATACTGCATATATACATATCCATATATAATCACACACACACACACACACACACACACACACACACACACACACACACACACACACACACACACACACACACACACACACACACACACACACACACACACACACACACACATATATATATATATATATATATATATATATATATATATATATAGATATATATATATATATATATATATATATACCTCACAAGACACTTCCAACAGTGGAAAGACCACAAAAGTACCTCACCAAGAGGATTACTGGTCTCAAACATATGTCCTATGCAGCTCGACTGGAAAACCTCCGTCTGTACTCAGTGGCATATCGCTTACTCAAAAGTGATCTCTGCCTGACTTACAAAGCCATGTCCAATTCAGAATTGATGGACATGCTCCACCTGAAGAAATCCAGGTCACTGCGAGCCACTCGCTCTGGTGAGCTAAACCTCACCACAACAATAAATAGAACATGCTGGAGGGATAGATTCCTGTCATAGAGACTCCCCATGCTTTGGAACAAAATTCCTACCTACATTAGGCAGAGCACCTCACTAACACTCTTCAAGAGAAACCTTGACGAAGTGGATGGGTAACAGAAAATACACCCCTGGGATCACTTTATTGGCTCTTCTTGACAGAGGCTCAGTTAATTAATCAATGGGACGGCAAAAGCTGACACACTCTGGCTAGGCTTATAAATGCCCTTGGGCAGATAGCCTAGTACCTACCTATGAACCTATGAACACACATATATAGATATATATATATATATATATATATATATATATATATATATATATATATATATATATATATATATACACATATATATATAGAGAGAGAGACAGACAGACAGAATATATGTGGCTATACTGTATATGCACATGTATATAACTCTCTCTCTCATATATATATATATATATATGTGTGTGTGTGTGTGTGTGTGTGTGTGTGTGTGTGTGTGTGTGGGTAAATATTTGTCTGGCATTTAATTCACCTAAAGAAACTTACCTAAACCACAACTGCCCAATAGTACATTTGTGTGAATATATTTGCTCTAAATACAATATGTGTGAAAAAATATCAACAACACGATCATAAACAAGGAAAATTCCTGACTTTGTGAATTTTGTGAACTTATGAAAAAGTTATGTTCAAGTATTTTCCCCCTGTAACCCAGCCCACATCCTCTGTGTATATATATATATATATATATATATATATATATATATATATATATATATATATATGTTTATATACTGACTTCATGGTTACACCAATTCTAGGGGGAAGAAATTTGTCAAAACTAGGGAATCACTGCGAGTCTACTCATAGACATTGCACTACTACCAGTGTACACTTAGACATTGCACTAGCAGTGACTTGCTGTTGAATAATTTACTCCATTGGCAATGCACTAGACCTACCTCTAAAACTCACAGAAAGTTAAAGGTGCAAGTAGTTGTAAGTGCTCTTTGAAGAACTGCCAAGGATTATTCTTTAATCATAACATTCTAAGCACATTACCTGCATGAGCTTTTTGATTGTTTCTCTCAGGCTAGGCTGACTGCTCAGCACAGATTCATAGTGTTACTGTGATCCGGGCTTCCCCTTTACATCTTGCATTACATATTCAATGAATTCCCTCCCCCATGCAAGGTTATTTATGTTGGCTACCCTCTAGATTGGCGCCATTCTTGATTCCAACAAGCCCCTAGAGAAGCTGGTCTTGCCCTACAGGCATCTGTGTGCATGCCAAGTAAGTGAGGTGCTACAGGAAGCTTATTTCCTACTATAATCTTATTGTTGCCTTATTTCATGACTTACTATTTTCTGTTTTTTGATGTTGTGAACACTATTTTCAATCTGACTAATTGTATAACATGTTGTGACTGAATGAAAGCTATTTTTCAAGTATCTATGCAGGTTGCAAAGGCAATATTGAATATACGTGGATATCTAGCAAGACCGCTTTATGTAATATATAGCTAGATAAGACCTTAGACAGATATTCAATCTAGTATTACTTATACTTGCATATGTCTGTCATATACTGATTCCCTCCTAGCCATATAACACTAAGAAAGTATTTTATCAGCAGTAGTGTGTCTTGTGAATCCTCTATGGAGTTCGTAAGTTGCTATGTTTAAATGGTGTTTCTTTTCCCTTGCTTTATAGACTACCTGTAGTACATTAGTTAGTCACAGTACTTTATCTAAGTAGCTAGGCAGTTTTTACTGTAGATTGTGATATTTAACTATCGAACTCTGCTTTGAGTGTGTTACTTTAATCTTTGAATATTACATCTTCCTGCTACTTTGTGCTCACCACTCTCCCTGTTCTACCTCCCTTCCCTTTCTTTCTCTTCACTTTTTCATCACTTTTCATCCTGTTCTACACAGCATTTCCCATCAATTTGCATATCTCTGCTCTTTTCTTCTACAACTACTACCAGTAACCTCTATGCTCAGTTATTCCCCCTCCCCGTCCCAAACTGCTACGCTGTTTACTGTATCTGCATTAATGTGAAGTGCATAGAAGATACTGCTTTTCCTGCAGTTGTAGAGCATCCTGGAAGAGAAGGTACTAACTCCAATCAACCCTGCAAATATATCTAGTAGTCTATCTTTATATATGCTTTTTAACTAGTTTCTATAACTTCGCCTGGTTAGGGGCACGCACACTCATGGGCCAGCCCCTCTGTGTTATTAACCATCTTAGTTTGCTCTGGACACCATAACCTGCTTACTGATTTCTAAATTCTGCTGGTCCTCCTCTGTATTATTTTTGGGACCATGTTTCTAATGCATTAAATAATTTGCTCAATTGGCAATGCACTAGAACAACCTCTAAGACTCATAGAAATCTAAAGGTGCAAGTAGTTGTAAGGGCTCTTTGAACAATTATTATACAAACTGGCAAGGATTATTCTTTAAGCATAAAATTCTGAGCACATTGCCTGCATGAGATTTTTGATTGTTTCTCTTAGGCTAGTCTGATGGCTCGGCTCATCCCACTCCATTTGCCTTCACTGCGCTCATACTCTCTCTGCTCCCCTACCATACCCCCATTTCCGCCCACCCCCTCATTAATTAATTTTATACTTCTCTGGCCACTCTCCCCTCTACTTCCACAATCTCTCCCCTTGCTCTCTGCCCCCTTCCTTTCATATTTCCTTTGTATCACTTCCTCTGTCATTCTTGTACTATAACTTCACTTGTCAAACAGTAACTCTCTGCCTTTTAGCCCTATTCCTTATAACATTATTAAATGTCACATCACTTGATCCTCACTCTCTACCCTCTAACACACTCTGTTTCCCCAGCCTCTCTTGCACTCCTTTCATTACATATTCCCTAATCAAGCCCAGCCTTTATTACACAGATCCTTTCCTGTGTACTAAGGTATATTTACTCCCCTTTAACTGCATCATACACTACATACCTGACTCCCTTCTACACTCCATTTACTACATGCTCTCTAAACTTTCATACCTCATTCTCCAGTCTTCCCATATCCTTTCTATCCTTACTTGTTCTGGGGATATCCACCCTAATCCTGGGCCCTTAAATTCTTATAATCACATAAATCCCTCTTCCTCCAATTGCTCAAATTTCCTTCGCATCTTCACTTTGAATTTCCAAAGCATCTGTATTAAAACCTCTGAACTACACGCCTGGCTCTCACAACTCAAATCTGACATCCTTGCAGCCACCAAAACCTGGTGGAAGCCCTCTATTCTAGACTCTGAACTACTCCTTCTAAACTTTAACATTATCAGGGCAGATAGAACTCACAAAAAGGAGGGGGTGTAGCCATTATTTATCCCAGCACCATCAATATATCTCCCTACAAAGGCCACATCCCTCAGTTCCAGCATGCCAAATACTGATTCCCTTTCTAGAAATAAATAATTAAAAAAAAAAAACTATGTATTATAGTCTTATACATTCCACCTGGTAACAACATTCCCATTCTGGAAGACATCCTATCTTGGCTCTCCTTTACTATACAAAATGAAACAATCATTCTTGAGGACATGAACATTAATTGGTCCTCCATCTCCTCCAACTTCCTAGCATTAACCTATTCCATTTCACCCTTCTTATCACTTCTGCTTCCTGATATAACAACAAAACTAGTGAAGGATCCATCTTAGACTGGATTCTAGTCCCAGACCCTTCCAGGTACATAACCTCCGGCATCATGTCCAACTCTATTAGCAACCATCTCCCAGCCTATACTATCCAAGGCTGCAACTCTTACCCCAGGAAACATAACATTAAACTAGTACAAAATCTCTCTAAGTTTAACCCTACTACCTTTAACAGTATCCCGAAAAGCATAAACTGGAGCATTCTTAAAAGTCTCCCCTTGGATGATGCTGTGCTCCACTTCAATAGTTCCTTTATAAGAAAATTAGATAGTCTATCCCCTTCAAGAACCAAAAGAACTAAAACAAACAATGCCCCATGGTTAACAAAAACAACAAAAGAAATTTTGACAAATAGAGACAAAGTATGGAAAAACTGGCATAAATCTAAAAATACTTCCAACCTTATTCATTATAAATAACTATGTAATCAGGCCAAAAAATACATTCTAAAAGACAAACAACATTTTTTTCTGGAATCAGCAAAACCATTGAAAAAGTAACCCCAAAGCCTTCTGGTCATCTATCAATAACCTCAACCCTGGCACCAAACCTAATCCCTACCCATATCCTGACAAATCTCCTGAACAAATAGCTAGTATATTTAACTCTTACTTTATTGATACTATTGCCAGTATTACTGCTACTTTTTTTCCTTCCTCTCCTAAACAACTCATCTTCCTCATCTTCCACTTCTCTTCCCCTGAATCTCTCCTCCCCTTCCACTGACACATTATTCCCCATAATATACAACAGTCTTCCCAGCCACAGTTCAATATCTCCCCTATCCTTGCCTCTTACATCCAAAAAACTTCTCCTAAAGCTTAAGCCCTGTTCTAACTCTGCTGATATGATACCTGCTAAATTTTTTAACCTTGCCACTGATGCAGTGGCCTATCCCATTAGCATTCTGATAAACAAAGCCATCAAAGTATCTTACATCCCCAGCCTCTGGAAAAAAGTAATTATACTACCACTTCACAAAGATGCCTCCTCATCCGACATCTCCAACTTCCATCCCATTGCCATACTTTGCCAAGTCTCCAAAATTCTAGAAAAAATATTCAAAAACAACTTTTAAACTACCTTCTAAAATATAACATTCTATACCCCACTCAGCATGGGTTTCACCCAGGCCATAGCACATCTACTGCCCTTTTGTCCTTCCTAGACACAGTTAATAATGCCTAACATTCAGGAAATATTGTATCAGCTCTTTTCTTGGACCTTTCAAAATCATTTGATATTGTCTCTCACCCTATCCTCCTCACCCATCTCTCTAACATAAGCTTGTCTCTCCAGTCTCTTAATTGGTTCAAAAGTTATCTTTCTAACAGAGAACATGCAGTAAAATGGCAGAAATCCATCTCCTCTCTCATTCACAACCCTACAGGCGTACCCCAAGGTTTGGTCTTAGGCCCGCTTCTGTTTAACATTTTCATTAACAATCTCCACTCAACCATCCACCAGGGCTCCCTAGTGCAATCCGCAGATAATTCCACTATTATCTGCACTGCTCTCAACAAAAACACACTTAAGCAAATCACCCAAGCTGCTTTTTCCACTATAGAAATCTGGCTTCACAAAAATTGTCTATCTCTAAATCCCAACAAAACCAAACATAATTTTCATGCCCAGTAGAAATTCTATCATCACCAAAGCCAACTTTGAAATCTCATCTCTTAAATCCACAAAATATGAAATAGTGACACACACCAAGCTATTAGGAGTTATTATTGATGAAAACCTTAAATACAACCTTCATATTCATAACAATATAAGTAAAACCCACAAAAAAAAATGGAATTACTCTACAGGTATAGTAAGTTCATCTCCCTCCCCTCTAAACAAGCACTAGCACAATCTTACCCTTTGCCTTCACTGAGTTGTGGTGCTACATTAACTAACCTGCAATCGTCTCAAGTCAAATTAGAATCATGTTATAACAAGATCGCTAAATTTGCCACTAACAGTTGACACTCTACTCATCATTGCATCACTTTAAAACAACTACAATGGCTGGAACTTCCCCACTATCTACTACTCCACCAGCTTACAACCACTCATAAAATGATTCAAAAACTCCATGACTGTCCTGGCATCAGTTCAGTATTCTCCCTTTATACTCCAGCTTGACCTCTTCGCTCTGAACACCAAAATCTTCTACAAACATATAAACCCAAACTTCATACGAGCTAACTGCTATAGTCCTGGACTATTTCCAAAATATGAAAACAGCAGACTAGATAAATGAAACAGCAGCTGCAGAAAAATGAATTCCAGCAAGAAAACTTGAAGATTTTATTATAAAATACTGTTAAAATAAATACTATGTAAGTGGTTTCGTTTGAACAAATAGCCAAACTTCATCAGACATTTTTCATAGGTTCATAGGTTCATAGGTAGGTACTAGGCTATCTGCCCTAGGGCATTTATAAGCCTAGCCAGAATGTGTTGTGTTTCACCTCCCTTTTAGACTAGATTCCTGAGCCTCTGTCCAGCAGGGCCATAGAAATGATCCCAGGAGTAAATTTACGATTTCCCATCCACTCATCAAGATTTCTCTTGAAGAGGGTCAGTGAGAGGCTCTGCCTAACATGGACTGGGATTCTATTCCAGAGCGAGGGAAGCCTTTGGGATATGAATCTATCCCTCCAGCATGTCCTATTTATTGTTGTGCTAAGATTTAAATCCCTGGAGCATGTATCTCTAATAGATCTGGTTTTCTTGAGGTGGAGCATGTCCAACAATTCCGGGTTAGACATGGTCTTGAAGGTGCATAAGACATTGTCTGACCCACCCTTCCGACCTATAGTCTCAGGGAGAGGTGGGTTAACTGAATGCATCTCAATTTAAATTGAGAAGCAACTTAGACCTATAGTTGATTCTACCTTCTCCATTTTGAGAGACACTAAACAATTGTTGGAATCTCTAGCTGAGAGTGCTGTTGTAAAAGCATACTTGGAGAATGACATTATGATGACTTTAGATGTTCAGTCTTTATTCACCTGCATACCTAATGATATAGGGATAGACTTCCTGAGGCTTTTTCTTCTAGAGAAGGGCATGACTAACAACAAAGTGATTATGATCACCATGCTGATGGAATTAGTGTTATAAAATAATGTATTCTTATATGGTGATGGTTATTATATGCAGACTTCAGGGGTAGCGATGGGCACATCATGTGCCAATTCTTATGCAAACCTTGTACTAGCCTATTGGGAATCTATGTATATCTCTGGAAATGAGTATTATTCACAGCACCTCAAGTATTATAAACGTTTTGTGGATGATGTGTTTTTTGTTTGGAGTGGTGATGTTACTATCTTAGATGAGTTTCTAAGTTATATCAACAACACCACATATTTTCTTGGGTTGACTGGGGAGAGATCATGTCACCAAATTGACTTTTTAGATGTCACCATCAGGAAGCATAATGGGTGTTTCACTACCAACATTTATAGGAAACCCTGTAGAAAGAACACATACTTACATCTGGATAGTATGCATCCTCCCCACATACACAAGAATATTGTCAAGAATCAAGCAGCAAGCTGTTCACACCTAATAAGCGATGATTCAGCATATAGGAATGAATTGATGGGATTAGATGCTGACTTTAAATCAAGAGGTTACCATAACAATGATTTGATAGCCCTGCAACAAACAGAACGCAATGAAGAAACAAGACCTTACATCAGGATAGCAACTAGTGAACAGGTGGAACAAAGCAGGCCATTTATTAGAAGTAAAAAGAGGATGGTACTTTCATACACCAACAAGAATAAGAGTATTACTAATGTTATTAGAAAGAACTGGGGTATCCTACAGCTGGATGATAGGCTTAGAACACTTGTAGGTTCCCCACCCCAGTTTTTCCTACAAGAATACTAGATCTTTAAGGAACATGTTATGTTATGAAAGGCGACTTCCAGATCAACCACTTACTGTCAGAATGGGTACCTTTCCATGTCGCAGTTGCAATCAGTGCAAATACATACTGGGCAGGAATAACTTTAGGCACCTGGACACAGGTGTGCTATATAAATTTGATCATTATGCAGACTGTAAGACAAGGAACATAGTTTATTTAGCCATCTGCACCAAATGCCAGGCTTTCTATGTCGGTATGACGACTAGAATGTTGAGGGAAAGGGTTAGAGAGCATTTATATGCGATCAATAGGGAGAATGACAGGAACGCACTGGCTAGACATGTTCTATCGCAAGGCACCACACACACTTTTGAGTTCTTAGTTATTGAATTGATACACACCACATTGAGATTAGACAATGTTAGTAACTTTACTGAAAGGGAAGAATGTAAATGGATCATCAGAATGAAAGCAGATGAAAGACATGGCCTTAATGAGAGGGTTACTTTGAAACCCTTTCTAGTCAGTCATCATCTGAAGCATTAGCAGTTATTTGTTACTATACATTTGACTTTTTCATATATCTTGGTGTTAGTAGGAATAAGTTTTATAGTCGTTTCATATACTTGAAATGTTTTTATTACATGCTATTTTTATATGCTCTTGTGTTTTTAATAAATATTCATATGCTATTTGCCATCTGAATTGTTAATAACAGCAATAATCAATTACTACATTCATTTTAGAGTCAATGTTGAATTTTGTTTCTGACTTTTTATTAAATTTGGAAGTTTCTGACTTTTTATAGTTATGTATTTATACAAAGGCTTTCATTGGTTAACTGTTTAATTGATAAGTGTTTAAATACAGAAGTGATGAAGTGTTTTATTAAAGTCTGAAGAAGCATCCAGAGTAGATGTGAAAGCGCTAACAACCCATGGAAGAAAGTTTTTTTGCTGTTCATAAATTTCTTTATTGATTTTTTTGATTTTTTGCTTTTTTGGTTGATGGTTGGCTTCGATAGTCAGGTAGTACCTGCACCTTGATATTGACATTTTTTGTTTTGGGACATAGCAGGTACCTTACCCTGAGAGATTTCTGTTTATTTATCATTAGACATTTTTCATAGGTTCATAGGTTCATAGGTAGGTACTAGGCTATCTGCCCTAGGGCATTTATAAGCCTAGCCAGAATGTGTTGTGTTTTGCCTCCCTTTTAGACGAGATTCCTGAGCCTCTGTCCAGCAGGGCCGTAGAAGTGATCCCAGGAGTAAATTTACGATTTCCCATCCACTCATCAAGATTTCTCTTGAAGAGGGTCAGCGAGGGGCTCTGCCTAACATGGACTGGGATTCTATTCCAGAGCGAGGGAAGCCTTTGGGATATGAATCTATCCCTCCAGCATGTCCTATTTATTGTTGTGCTAAGATTTAAATCCCTGGAGCATGTATCTCTAATAGATTTGTTTTTCTTGAGGTGGAGCATGTCCAACAATTTCGGGTTAGACATGGCCTTGTATGTCAGGCAGAGATCGCCTCTGAGTAGGCGGTAAGCAACTGAGTAGAGTTGGAGTTTCTTTAGTCGAGATGCATAGTGCATCTGTTTGAGGCCCACGATCCTCTTGGTGAGGTATTTTTGAGGTCTCTCCAGCTGTTGCAGGTGTCGGGTTAGGTACATCCCAAATGGGGCATTGTACTCAATTATGGGCCTGATGAGAGGGCACAATGACCTCTCTTGATCTAGATGTGAACCCTTTTGTGATTAGGTGAGCTATATAGAAGGTTTTTCTAACCACTTTGGCAATGTGATTGTCAAAGGAGAGGTTACTATCTGCTTGGGTCCCCAGATCCCTAATTACTTCTTCCGTACTTAGTGGATTACCTCTAATGTGGTAGTTTGTGGGCACTTTGCTTTTCCCAAAGGGGATGGCTATGCACTTTTTGGCATTTAGCTAAACACACATTTAAATACTAGCAGCTAATGTGTAATTGGTCAAAAAACCCTCCTTCTTGTAATAGCCTTAAAGCCATCAATACTACATTTATGCATTATAATTAAAAATACCTTAAAATGTTCTATTTCATCTTTTAAAATCTGATACAAACAACAAATAAATGTTTAAAATAAAAGCACAACCTAGTGTTTAAAACCAAAGGTGTTATAATTTCTTTTTTTCTAATGCCTTTAGTTTCAGTAGTGGGGTTATTGAGCTACGATCATTTAAATCTGGTCACCTATCAGTCTGGAATCTGATCTGCCATACTAATTCTGTCTTCTCTAATAATACCATCCAAGGAGACCTATCATCAATCTGGACATTGTCGATGATCATATATTTAAAACTATGTCCTGAGTTTTCATGGGCATGTTTTGTGAGGGAATTACATAAATATTTCTCCTGATGGCATATTCATGTTCATAAATTCTCTGCACTAATTTTGTCTGTGTTTTGCCAATGTAAAATGCAAAACAGGAATCACACTGTGCAAGGTAAACAACTGCCTAAAGGAGTTACCTGCAGATATTTTAAAACACCACCTACTCAAAAAGGGAGAAGTTTCAAAAGTTTATTATCTATCAGTAATAGGCAACATAGTCATGGAATGAAAGGGATGACTCAGTGTGGTGCATGTAGGTTGTTGTTGTATGTCTTTCAGCTTTTCTCGGTTAGGGGTCACCACAGCAGAACTCTGGTCCACTAATGGTTGGCAGTAGATTTTCATGAACATCGAGGTGCCAGCTCAACGCTCAACCTTCAACAAAGGCACGCCCATTTATGCATGTCTTTTGAATGCCCACCCATCTGCGGGGAGGACATGCAGACTCCACACAGAAGGCACTCCCCACACTCCAGCCGAGAATCGAATGGGAGAATCTCTTGCTGTGAGGCAACAATGCTACCGCAGCACCTCTGCAGATATAGTGTGGTGCATGTAGGTGTTGTTCTAAAATACCTACCTTTGTTTGTCTATTTTCTTACTTTTCCTCCACCTACCCCTTCTTTCTCTCACCTTGTTCTCCCCCCCTACCCTACTTATACCCACCTGCCTCCCTCTACAACCTATCTCCCTTCCTTACCCTAACTTATTCCCCCAAAGCACACCCTTTATACTCCACTGTATACATCTGTTTAACACCAAAATCCCTTGAAAATGTCATTTTTTGTCATTTACCTCTTAAGTTTTATTTACCTCTGTATTACTTTTTTGCATTGCAACCTGCTTACAGTGCATTTCTTTTATATATTTTGTACTTTGCATACTTTATATTTTACTATTGTGTCACAATTGTAATTTCCATTTTTCATTTGTATTTATTATTCTTTATTTTCTTTGTATTACTCTTTTATTGGAGCTTTTCTCCATGGGCATCCACCGAAAATGGGCTCACTTGTCCCAGTGAACTCTCCCGGTAAACAAATGTCAATAAATAAATAAATAACTACTGTCGGTGTGCTGTATCTGGATTCCAGCATGACCTTTGATATTGCACCTTAAAAGAGGTTGGTAATAAACTGAAATGGTATATAGTCATGCCAGAAATGATGATGTATATATGAGACTAGTAAATAGCACAAGGTGTTTCTCAGAAATTAGCCCCAAGAATCACTCTTAGTAACCAGGGGTACAGGACGCAGCACTGAAAACAAATTATGTATATGTTCATAGGTGATTACTAGGCTAATGGCCCAAGATCCTTTACAACCTAGCCAATAATACCCAGGATATGAAAATATTATAGCTTAATTCCTCAGATATGAGATGGAGTAGTATCAGAGTAATGGGTCTTTGGGTGCTGGAGCCCAAAGTCATTTTACAGACTCCATAAGGGACGTGGTCAGCATCCCTGGACTGAATTTACAGTTCCCAAACCATTTATCCAAATTCTTTTTCAAGAGAGTGAGGGACAGGCTTTGGTTTATGAAGATGGGATGTTTATTCCATAGATGAGGTATCCTTTGGGATATGAATCTGTCTTTCCAGCAGGTTCTGTTAGAGTCACAAATAAGTTTCAGATTCATGGAAAGTGTAACTCACGTATACCTTTTCTTTCAAATATGTAACATTTTCATCACAACTGGATATGAGAATGCTTTATAGGTCAGTCATAAGTCACCTCTTAATAAATAATATAAAATGGATTAAACGGATAGGGCCTTTAGTTGGTGTGCATAAGAAATGTGTCTTATGCTTTATATTTTTTTTCACAATAAACCTCTGGAGTCTCTCCAGTTGGTGTAAGTGTCTGGTTAGGTACTTGCAGAAGGAAGCATTGTATTTGATTATAGGTCTGATGAAGTCCAAGTACAATTGCACTATGACCTCCTTTGACCTTGATGCCATGCCTTTACTTATAAGTTTTGCCACATGGAAGTATTTCCTTACTACCGTTACCTGGTTATCAAAGTTTAGGTTGCTATCTATCTTTGTTCTTAGGTCCATCACCATGGTTCCACTGGGTCTATTGTGCTATCAATATTATAATTATCTCGGATATCTGATTTACTGAAGGGCATGATTATGCATTTTTGGCATATAGTCTCAGACCATGGTTATGGCACCATTCATTTGTCATTTTTAGGTCTGTTTGTAGGAAGTCAGCATCATTTGTAGATGCAATGATTGCGCCCAGCTTATAGTCAGTGGCAAACTTGGTGATACAGAGGCTCCTACATTGGCCTTCACTTCAGAGAAGTATATACCAAACAGGAGGGGTCCCAACGCTGAGTCCTGTGGGACACCACTAGTAACAGTTTTCTTACTGAAAGTGGATTAATCTATCCCAACAACATGTATCTTGTCATTAAGCCAGTTTGCTATTCATTGATGATGTTGGGGTTTATGCCTAACTCAGTACGTTTATCTATGATCCCTGAGTGAAGGATTGTGTTGAAAGTTTTAGACAGGTCTCAATAAGTGGTATGTACCATTTTGTGCTCATCCGTGGCTCTGGTAACTTTCTCGAAGAAGTCCACCAGAACAAACAGGCAAGACCCCACTTTGGCAAAGCCAGACTGGGTCTTGTCCAGTGCTTGGTAATTTCCTATGTCATTATCAGGTCCATGATAATTCTTTCCATGGCCTTGCATGTAAGACTGGTCAAGCGTATGGGTCTGTAATTCACTGGGTCAGTTGATGGGCCCCCCTCTTGTACAGATGGATGACTGTTGCAGTCCTCTATTCCTCTGGACCAAACCCTTCTGGAAGCTGAGGTGAAAGAGAGTTTCTAGTAGCCCTGGTAGATTCTGTTTTAAGCTATTTAAGAAGCATCCTGTAATGTTTTTAGAACACATGGAGGCTGGGCTTTTGACTTTAGTGAGCTGAGTAAAGATCTGTTCCCTTGTAATGACTGGAAGGGGGATGGTTTTGGGTAATTGTCTGAGTGTGGTAGGAAGTGATGGGGGAGAGGTTTGAACTGAACTTGTCAGCTAGCAACCTTGCTGTAGGTTCAGGTTTGGTGTAAGTGTTGCCATTCAAGATTAACTTGACATATTGCTGAGCATTTCTCCTGTGGTTATGAACAAAAGCCTTAAAATTATCTTTCACCTGGGAGGCTATCTTTACATTGTAGTTTGCTTTGGCAAATTTGACCAGCTCTCTAATTTGTTTGTTTATACTGGTGAGTGACGTTTTGCACTGTTTTTCTGTTCCTTCTTGATTTGGAGAGGATTGTTTTCTTTTTGTTGAATAGCTTATTTATATTTATGCTATGGGTCTACCAGGATGGTTTATGTTTTCCAGTAATCATAGGTCTGACTCAGATGGGTACTGCCTCCTCTTTGCAGCTGTGAATGTGGTTGTACAATGCTTTTATGTATAGCACAGAGGAGGCCTCAGTGTTATTCCAGTTTGAAGTGTCTTGGAAGTTTAGTAAACTGTAGCCTTAGCAACGTTCTTAACAGGTTTGGAGTTTGCTGGGGGTTCTAGGTTAGTTTTAATACTAAAGGAGATTATTTTGTGGTCATATCTTACCAGGGAGAAGTTAATGAATAAGAGGGAGCCACATCCCCTCATGTTTGTGAGTATCAGGTCTAGGATATCTGTATCTCTAGTTGGGGAGCTAACTAGTTGCTTCCGGATGTTTGCATTGCAAAGTCCAAAAACATCTGAGCAAGTGCATTATGGGTCATCTGAGTATCACAGTTTATGGAGGGGTAGTTGAAGTCACCCATAGGTATGGTATTAGGCTGAATAAGATTCCAGTAGGTTTACATAGAAGGTGTGATTTTTACAGACTCACATTAGGGGGATCTGCATCTAGCTAGGATATGATATGATGTTGCTACTATAGTTAACAAGGCATGGAGCAGCTCAAGCAAGTCATATTGTTGAACCAGTCTAGTAGTGTACTTGTCCTTTATAAGCCCTAAGCTACCTCTTCCCTTTGTTTATCCTGTGCTGAGAGGGAATTAAATATATGAAAGGCATTGTAGCCTTTCATAGCTGGGGTGGTCTCCATGGTTCTGAACCATGTTTCAGTGACTACACATATGTCTGCATTCTCCAGGGTGAGGCATGTTTCCAGAGAGTGTATTTTTTATGTAAACCCCTAACACTGAGTAGCAATAACTTTAGGTTGTTGTGAGTGATTTCTGTTATATTGGAGGGTTTAACAACTTAGCACAGCCTAAAAAACGGCACTATGAGGATAGTTATAGTTTTTCCACTATCCAGAAGCCAAGTGGTGACAAGTGCAAACCATTTCTGCAAAGCATAGTGGTTTGTCTAGCATGTCAATCTAAGCTGACAGATATTATAGCTCCCTGTTGTGACACCAGAAACCAATCCAATTTTTGATGTCAATCATTTTTTTCTGATACTGTGGCATAATTATTGGTGAAGGTAGGATGTTACTAAAGGCTAGATTCATACCCACCTGGGACACATTCAGAAAGTGCCATCATGTCTCCCTTCATATAGTCCTGTGAGGTATATCTTAGGTCATTTGTGCCTATGTGTACTATGACCATGTCATGCAGGTACTTGTGGTTTAAAGACCAAAGTACATGATGGTCTGGTGAATACTGGCTACAGACAGACAACTTAATGTGACCTTTTCCTTGTTTTGCCTGGTAAGGGGGACATCAATATGTTTTGCAAATGAATTCCAATAACTAGAATGCTTGTGTTGTGTGCTTCCTTATGGGCTGGGAAGCAGGGCTACTATGATTTTCAGAGTTATGTGTTGTGTCATGTGATGTCTTTTTTGAGTGTGCATGGGGCCAGTGAGAGATGTTTTTAGGAGGTCTGAGGGGTTTGGGTAGATTATGTGTGAGTATCTCTGCATAGCAAAACTTCTAGCAACACAGAAAAGCTTTACAAAACTTGGAAATATTTTGCCAAACTTAGAACAGCTTTTGCAGTATCAGAGGAGGTTAGGAAATATCAGAATAATTTTTAAACAATCTAAGAGCAGTACAATACCACACAGATGGCATTTCTTTAACAAGTGCAGGCTGAATAAAATCAACCAAATCAATAAATGCAGCACAGAACTGGTAAATAACACTGCAATAGTTAGAGCAAATGTAAAAAATACTTATATCAGCTCCACAGATTGTTTTTTATGAACCCAAGGTCTTGAAGTCACAAGTGTCAAAGCCAGGCACAGGAAAGCTCTGAATAAATGAGTATAGTCTCACAAAAATATAATAAGATAAACACACAATAAGCCTTCCACCAGCAGTTCCTAACTTGGAAGGGTTGAATTTGCCCTCCGTTCCCAGCAGAGTGCAGACAAATACTCTTAATGTAAAGCAAACTGGTTTTGAGCTCAATTGCAGTAACAAATGCTTTATAACAAAAGGCAGAACACCTGCATTATTAGGCAAACTTGGAAATAAGTTGAAAACCCTTGAGAAATGTTCACAAATACAAAAGATGTGCTCAAATGTAGGAAAACTTGTACAGACACAGAAAAAACACTTTGCAAACTTAGAATATTTGTTTAACAAGTACAGGATGAAAAGCAGTGATAAATTCAAAAAAGTCAATAAATGCATCACAGAATTGTTTGCACTGAGATAGAGCAACTGCAAAAAATGCTTATATCAGCTTTGTCAGTTCACAACTGGCTTTACATGCAATCCAAGGTATTGTAGTCTCAGGTGTCAAAGCCAGGCACAAGAAAGCTCTAAATAAATGAACACAGCTTCACAAAAATGTAAAGCTTTTATACCAGCAGGATGTAAGACATTTACATAGTTAAGCCTTCAAGCCAGTCAGATAAACACAGACACAATAAGCCTTCCACCAGCAGTTCCCAACTTGGATGGATTGTATCAGCCCTCTGCCCCCAGCAGAGTACAGAATAGAGCCCCTTTAATGTAAAACAAAGTGGTTCTGAGCTCATGTGCAGTAATAAATGCTTTACAACTAGCTATGTTCGATACTGCACCAAGGTTGCAGATGAAATTCAGTTCCAACACAGCAACAAGCAGGCACACACCAGCACAAAAATATGCTAAGGTCTCCTTCTTTCGAAACAATTTATTAATAAAATCCAAAGGTTGGAGTGCAAGTTTTATGCTGATACTCAAATGAGTCAAAATAATCATGGATAGAGATCCCTTTTTAAAGAATGACTACAGTGAACTGCAGTGTGGGCAGTGAAAAGGCCGCTTTTAATCAATGCAAAATTGTACAAGAAATCCAAGCAAGGCATACATTTGGCAGAATATTCATAAGCAGAGGTGAGGAGGAAATTAATTTAGGATGGTAACAGCAACTGTTTCATATTATAAGATTTGAGATTGTGGGTCCTGGAATAATGAGGCTGACTGAGAGAAAGTGCAGAGTTGTATATACCAATCCCTGATCACTACACGCTGGAGTTTTTCCTTTTCTCTGAGGTATGATGAATTAATAATTAATAGTTGATATACATATCTCTCTCTTATATATATATATATATATATATATATATATATATATATATAGATAGATATATATATATATATATATATATATATATATATGTATATATATATATATATATATATATATATATATATATATATATGGGTCTACTTTGACCCATCAAAATTACAGTTCATTGAACTGCACTGACATGAGTCCATTTTCACAAAAGTGCATTTATCTGAAAATGCACTTTCGCGAAAATCAGTTCAGAGAACAGAGGACCCAGGTTTTGGGATCCTATGGTGGTGCAGATACAGTGATTCTTCTGTGGTGTATGGGAGGGGTGTTTGTTGTTGTAGATCACTGTACAGTGACCATAAGGGAATATGTGTGAGGTTTAATCCCCACAGCAATATTAAAAAGGAAATCTTGATTTTGCTCTCACACTAAGTTCTAATTTAATAACTAGAAAGAGAATTGATCTAGGGACTGTGAAGGTATGGTTTGAGGACTCACTTTCTCAGGTTCGTAACTCTGAAGATTTATTGTCTATTTGTATTTAGATCTATCAGAGTAAAGTTATCAGTGGCATCCATGTTATTAATAGCACCTGGATCACTGACTCTTCACAAACAGAAGAAACAGGGAAACAATCAAATTAAACTTTACAGCAATTTTCACAATTTTCTCTATCAGAGACAGTAAGTTCGCTACTGACAAAGTGAAAGTTACTACAGCAAAGCATGACAGGAAGCTTTTTACATGAGGGAAAAGTTCTTAATACCTAGCATGCAAGTGGCTATGCCTATTTATTTCAACCTTAAAACTCTGAAGTCAGTGCACCTTCCTTTGAATGAGTTATTGACTATGGGTAAAGCTGTCAATACATTGGTTCAGATGTACACATCTAGTCTTCTAGAAAATGGTTCATAACTATGTAATATTACCCATAGTAATACATGAAGTTGCAAGAGAATAACTGGAAGTTTTCTGCTTACCTAGACAAATTTTCAAACAGTAAGTTTTCACGGACAAACTTACTTGCCCAGTTAGCAATGCCAACAATGGTAAGAAAGTATATAAAAGATAAATAAAAACAAATTTCTTCCGAGTCACGTTTTTTCCATACACATACAATTTATGTATATTGAGTTAAACATTTTTTGTTTAGTTTAAAAGATATGCCATTCTTTGAAGAGTTTTCAACATTGAGGACTATAAAGACATGAATAACATGGCAAACCCAAATTATGAATGCTACACAGTGAGAAAGAATAATTGCAAATATTACTGCATGCTTTATGGAGTAAATTATGGTAGTAATGATTATTGCCTTGTATACAGCTTTAAGACAACATGAAGAAGGAGGAATCAGAATGGAAAGAGAAGGATTTAAACTGATTTATTAAAACACTGAAGAAAATAGAGTGAGTGGTGCTTGATAAGTGATTAAGACAAAAGGTAAACATAAACAAGATGAAAGAAGATACACACAAGGTCTAATATGGATGCATTCCATTGCTTGTAATCATCTTGGAGGGACAGAGCTAAACACAAAATGTAGACACATGTAAGATAAAGTATGAGCAGCAGCTGTAAGAGGGTGGTTCAAGGCACACCTCGTGAAATTTAGTTTGAAGAGAGCAGTAGGAAACTGCAGTATATTACAAAAGACAGAAGTAGCACTTATTTATTTTTAATAGTTTACAAAATGACTAGAGTAGACTTTGCTTAACATAACAAATAAATAAATAAATACATACATAAATAAAAAGAAACAGAGAACAGAATATCATAATTTTTTTTGCAGAAGAAACTGTACAGTTGTATTCTTTACCAAAATCTAGAGGATTATGATTGGGTCTCTCATCATCACCAACTTATTATGTGTTCTCAACGTGGATACCAAGAAATGTACCTCAAGAGTGAAGCTCAGGAGGTGAATCTTGACATCCATGTTGAGAACATATAATAAAAGGTTAATATATATATATATATATATATATATATATATATATATATATATATATATATATATATATCTACAATCATAATTCCTTGCAGTACATGCAGCTTTAGTAGCTCATTGTGCTATCAGTTACAGAAAAAAAAGTTGAATGCAAAGTGTTTCACTGGCTTTGAAAGACAGTAAAACACTTAGCTCTGTCAAACAGATGGCAGTACACCTTTTAGCTTCTTTGTCTAAGATTTCTTGACAAATCCAAAAACAATGAGGAAACAAAGGAATTAAGTCAGGGACAGTTTATAAATATTGCTCTTATTTATTTAACAAAGTGATTACAACATGTTTTGAATCAATATGCATTTTCTGAAAATAATAAGTAATTAAGTAAATAAGTAAGTAAAAATCTGTAATATCCTTTTTTCTTACAAATTAGATCACTGTGCAAGCTGGATAAAAAACAAATTATTTTCTCAATGATGGATTTTAGTCAGCCCAACTGGAACTACTGTTTAGCTACATCAAGTCTTCTAATATAAAGAGTGCATGACATCAGTCATGTAATTACTTTACAAATATGGTCACTCTTATTGTTGTCATTTAGACATTAAGACTTATCTCAGATAAATTTACTCTTAAGTTTCTTTCTGTTTAGCCCCATCTCTACAGAATGATGAGTTAAATGGTTAGGATTAAAAAAAGTCAGACTGCATAACACTGAACAGCAGTGGAATGCAGTGTTAGGATTGATTTTGGCATTTACTTTTCAATGAGACATGTTTTACTCCCTCCATGTCATTATATATTACTAATAATAATTGAAGTATGTCTATTTGACATTTTGTTAGATGACTGTAAGTGAAGTCAGAGTTCTCAGCCTGTAACTGCTGACTATTGTATATGCAAGACTTGTAATTGCAAATCCCAATATTAAGTAAAAAGTAAATCAAAACTCAAAAGGAAATCAGCAAATATCAAAAAATTCTGTTCTTCGCTTAAAGTTTTTTTTCAGGAGTTTAAGCCCCCATGCACCTACAATGTGGGGGCTGCATCTACATGCCCTTATTGCTGATATAGGCAAATGTCTGGATCGCTACATCTCAACAAAATGGAAAATCTCCAAGACACAACTGTCTCAGACTTAGTGCATACTTTCACCACTTTTCCCATTGTCTTAGTTTTCCAGAACTTAGAGTTATGAGTCCTGGCTATTGAAATAGCTGCCCAAGAGTGGGATAATCTGCAGCTGATTAAACTTCAGTGATTTACGGAGTTTTCATACAGAGACTTTTCCAGTTTGTTAACTTAGCCTGATGAGTGTAAATCCAGCTGAACTCCAAACTATTTTGTAAACTTGTGCAGGACATGCCAAGCAATGGTATCCATCAGTTTAATAATTAAAACATTTTACAATGGGTGCTATAGAACTTTGACTAGCATTGTTCTATAAACACTAGTGTATGTACAGATTGAAGTGTTTCAAACATTGATTCAAATTAACTTGCCTATAAGTATGTATACTAGTTTGTTGAAAACAGAAGAACATACCTGCAGGATACCTTATGACTAAACTGACATAGTTTCTCTAATGGTAAGAATCTCTCCTTCTAGTTACTGAACACAAGTCTGTTCCTTAACTTTGAGCCCATATATATAAAATACAATTGCTGAGACATTAGAGAATTCCTGTACTTACTTCTTAAACAGTCCTTAACTAGATTCCAAGTTATTCCAAATTTTACCTCTCATTACTCTGTGTGGGCAAGGATCACTGCCTCAGAGTTTCCCATAAGAAAGGTCTGTTGTGAAACAGTAGATTGTATGTCTTTCCAGCAAAGAATCATTTTGTAGGAGGTTCATATGTGCCCTGTTGTTACCTTGTTGATTTATTTATTGTAACTAGATTTTAATCAGTGATTCATGTAGTAGTAGTAGCAAAATGTGAACAAAGACATCTTTCTTCTAGCTATGAAAGCATTTTATCAGTTTGACAAAGATAGCTTTCCTTTTCATATTATTTGCAATTCTGTAGTACTGACAGCTTATCCAGAGTCAGAGAAAACAGGAAAATCAGAAATGCTCAAAAATAATTCTAAGCTATGATGATGTTGGAAGGAAAAGTTTGTTTTGAGCAATATATTTTCAACAGTTAGCTTTGATTATTTTCTTTTATAGAGTACTACTCTGATAATAAGTATAGAAGAAAGCAGAAATCCAAATGCTATCAAAACTGGGTCAAGTACGGGTGTTTGTGTCTCTGGCAGTTAAAGACAAGTGTGTCAAAGCCAAAAACTCAAGTGTCTTGCAGTTTGAATGCCTTGTTACTCATGCTTGAACACAACTATGAATTCAGGCATGCTGTGGCAGCAGTGTGGAGAAAGTAGAGCAACCCTGCCTTAGCAGAGCACATTATTCAAGTCGAAGCAAGGTATGTGGAGCAGCCAACCGAAGGGAATAGCATGAGTTGGGAATGCAGATTAGAGTTTCATGCTGCAATCAGGTGGTGAATTTAATTTTGGGCAGTACATGAAGAGTTTTGGGATTAGGGAGCAAATGTGAAGTTTAGGTTTAAGCAGTGGAAGGGTAGTATATGAATTGGAAGCAGAAGAGGAATTTAATGGTTAGGAAACAAGATGGGAAGTTATGGTCTAGGATGCACAGTAGAGTTTTTGATTTAGGGAAAAATAAGAGATATGCTGATAGTCTACATGTATCTCACTGCATATTGAATTATCCTATACATATTGTCACCTCTACTATTGTAAATGCCTGCATTACTCTAGTAATACTACTGTAATTTATTGTATTCTAATTACTTCCTGCTTTTTGAATAATCTTCTATTGAAATCCATTCATTTATTATGTATTAATATTGATTTTTAATTTAACTGTTTTTTTAATTATTTTTTAATTTAATTTTTAAATGTTTTTTTAATTTTTTAAATTTTTAAAATTTTTTTTTTAATTTTTAAATGTTTAAATTTTTATTTTTGTTTCACTGGAGCTTTTCTCCCCGGGCCTCTACTGAAAATGGAAATATATCCAGTTAGACTAGCCCGGTTAACAAATGTAAAATAAAAATAAATAAAAAAAAAAATTATGTTTAGAGAATGGAGATAGTTACACAGGCACTGGGGAATTTAGAGCTAAGGAACATTAAATGACTTCTAAGTTAAGGGTCAGGGACCAAGTACTCAGATTAGGGTTAAGAAATGCAATAGAGTTTTAGATTTAGACTTAGGACTGAAATGTGCTTAATGACATTGGTGTTAAGCTAAGATGCACTAATAGGGTCAGCTGGTAGAAGGGCTAGGTAATAAAGAAGGGTATCACTAATTGATGTAACAGCACTTGCTGTTTAGAGCAAATGGCATCGAACAAATGTGTCACAAGCTACTTGCAGTAGACCCTACAAAAGGTTACACAAGGAAATACGGTAACTGATATCAAGTTCAAAACAGCAAAAAAGGATGTTCTGATCTAAGAGGGCCTAAAAGTTAAATGGACATATTTTAGAGCTAGTCACAGCTTACAATATGTATGAGCTAGATGAACGAGAGTAGTTTTGTTTCCTTCTGTTCAATAGGCACCACAGCAGTATCTATTGAATCTGTTTTTAAGGATGTTTTGATAAATGGTTCTGAAAAAAGTGCATCAGGAGACATAGCAAGAGCTTTCATTCACAATTGCTTAAGTGAGTTATGTGTTTTCTAGACAGAAATATGGCATCTTACTTTGTTCTTCATAGGGTATTTCTATAAAACATGTAGATGAGACCAAAGCAAAGTTCAATGGTGCATTTTTATGAAATAATCAGTATAGGCCACAGTAAGCAAATATGTAAATATAAATTCTGGGTTGAGGCCTCTTTCTCTGTCATGTACAGTAACATGTTAAATATGATATTAGTTACTTAAATAAATGGCATGGAACTACCAATCAATGTCCAGGACTAGGCGATAAACTTTACATGTTTAACCCTCATGTATTCCCTATTCACTTACGTAAGGGTTGAGGTATTCTGACTGCCCAGTGCACATTTATATTAAATGTGATTTGTTTTCTCTCAATTGCTGTCTATTCTTCTCTTACAAAAGTTGAAATATCAAGAATTTCTCTTGTCCATAAAATATTGGTCTATTCTTCTAGGAAATTCTTAGGTAAACAACAACTATTTGTATTATTAGTGGCACACCTGTCTTAAATACTAATATCATCTGAATTAATTTTTCCATGGTGATATCTCTGCCATTGCAGTGCATGGGATAGAGTGGGAATTTTTTCAGATTAAAAGAAAATATTTTCATATTTCTTGTCCATGTCTTTATAACATTACATCATATATAACATTTAAGTTTGTTCCAGTAAGTTCCAAAAAGTTTGACAGATACGTAGCTTAATGCATTAAATGCAGTCATATAACCATAACCCGTCTCTAGCATGCTGATGACAGTGATACAAACTCTTGGCTGTGGCTAAGTGAACATACTACTGACATATGCAAACATAAAGACTCTTATAAATCTTGTTCCAGGATCACAAAGCCAGCAAATTTAGTTTATGATGCATTAGCGTTTAGGAGAAATTACATTTTATTCTCAGGTTATACGGCAAATAATGTGGCCCTTTGTTTTCCAGTCAGAAAATAACATGATTTTGTCAAGAATTCAAGCTACTCAGACCATCCAGACCATTTTATCAAATGTAATGACTTAAGCATTATAGATGGCACATATTAAGATTCCTGAAAAAAAAAATACTGGAAGGCTTAGTTTTAGATGGAGACATTATGAGTTTGTTTAAAAGTATTTTGCATAAAGGTTAATTTTATGGTTTACATGCCACTCAGTGCTGATGTTTCAGTACCGGTTTCCTGCACAATACATGTGATATTTTCAGTTCGTGATAAACATCCATATATACCAGCATACGCTGCAAGAATAACAATGCACAAGGCCATTTATGAGCATCTGTTAAACACAATATACACAGGCAGGGCAGGAGAGTTCAAAACATTCATAAGAAACTGAAAGATAGCAAGTCTTAAATAACCTTGAAGAATGTTTAAGTAATTCCAGAAATTAGTATTTGTTCTTTGACTACTGGACTAAATAAATAACTGACACAGATTTTACTGATAGACACAAGCTAGTGCTACTAATTTATAGATGGGCTACAAGTATTGTCAGTGTATTTTGTTTCTTCTAGATTACTGAGAAGTGTCTTCTGCCTGGTCTATTAGTCAATGCCTCATCTACATCTTTGACATCTACAGATATGTGTCCATTATGAATAATCATACCTTGTATAACTGACACGATTATTGGTATCCGAACATCTAAAACTTTGTGAGGCTTAGAGCAACACATGCAATGCGGTAAAATACAAAAAATATTTTTTGACATGCCTTGATGAGCCAATAAATCAATCTATCTATCTATCTATCTATCTATCTATCTATCTATCTATCTATCTATCTATCTATCTGTCTGTCTGTCTGTCTATCTATCTATCTATCTATCTATCTATCTATCTATATATATATCTATCTATCTGTCTATCTATCTATCTATCTATCTATCATCTATCTACCCATCTATCTATCTATCTATCTATCTATCTATCTATCTATCTATCTATCTATCAATCCATCCATCCATCCATCTATCTATCTATCTAGCTATCATCTATCTATCTATCTATCTATCTATCTATCTATCTATCTATCTATCTATCCATCCATCTATCTATCTATCTATCTATCTATCTATCTATCTATCTATCTATCTATCTATCTATCTATCTATCTATCTATCCATCCATCCATCCATCTTTCTATCTATCTATCTATCTATCTATCTATCTATCTATCTATCTATCTATCTTCTATATATCTATATATCTATCTATCTACCTATCTATCTATCATCTATCTACCTATCTATCTATCTATCTATCTATCTATCTATCTATCTATCTATCATCTATCTATCTATCTATCTATCTATCTATCTATCTATCTATCTATCTATCTATCTATCTATCTATCCATCCATCCATCCATCTATCTATCTATCTATCTATCTATCTATCTATCTATCTATCTATCTATCTCTCTCAATCTCTCTGAGAAAAGAAAGAAAATAAGGAAATCACAGCAGTCACTTTCTTGGTCATCTCTCACTGCCATGGGAAGATGTGAATGATCCTTCAGTGAGGACATTTTGAGCATCAATCATTTGAGCAGTTACAGTTCTTCTAAATACATTTCATGCTACTTGTTTAATTCTGAAATGTGCATAATGACATAGGTGTTAATCTCAGATGCACTAATATCATCATGCATTGAGTTTACAAAGGAACAGAAGCTTGATGTCGACCTATTTTACAGCAACCACCCCAAACAGTGTAACATGAATCCATAAATGCATGGCTTGACCTGTGCTGATTTGATCTGTTTTTAAAGTGTCTTACTGCAACCACTTACGTGGGTTTTGCCTTCTGCTCTGCACCAAATTTACAATTATATAGCATGCAGCGTACTATTGCAACACGTCATCTAATCATGCTATTGTAAAATAATATCTGCTAAAAATCTACACTTTTAAATTTATGTTCAAACATGTTATAATAGTAAGGCTTTATCTAAGCATGTTTACATTTCATTTCACACCTGTCAGCAGGTAAGACTTGAAGAAGGTCTAAGTGTATGTTTTCTCTAGTAAAGGAAATATTTTCACATGCTATGAACCTTAATATTATTCAGTGCCAATGTTCAACCTAAGACTCAAGACAAAAAGTTAAGCAAATAAGAAATGCACATACAAAGAAAGAAACTGTGATTGAGAAATGCCTTATGCACTGTGCAGTCTTGTTCAGTGCATTAGGCTAAATCATTTCAAAAACAACACTACCTGTACAGTACAAAGGTATCAGCCTTTGCTGCAGACAGCAGTTTCACTACCAAAGGTGCATACAAATGTGGGAGTCTAGAGGCATGGTTAATACTATTAGCCATGTGCTCTATCATGCTGTTTGGGGAGCATAGAGTTAAAAGTCTATGTTCTCTTTTGAAGGCGTGCACCTATTCAATTTAATGGAGAGATCTGGGCTGGTAGTGCTGTGAGAAAATAATTGTGGGAGTGTGTGTGTGTGTGTGTATGTGTGTGTGTGTGTGTGTGTGTGTGTGTGTGTGTGTGTGTGTGTGTGTGTGTGTGTGTGTGTGTGTGCATATGTGTGTGTATGTGAATTTGTGTGGAATGTGTGTTCATACATACCTGTAGGATTATGACTGCATCTGTCTGGATGTGTGAGTGTGTGTTTGTGAATATCTGGGTGTATATGTGAAATAACATAAGTGTAAGTGTCAGTATGTGGATGCCTGTGTATGTTCAGGTAAGTGTATATATGTTTAAAGGTGACTGTGCAACTACATTTTCTGGTCTGGGACTGGTATGGGGAGCACTAGTAAGGTAAGGTCAAACTGTGTGCTTTTCAGTTTATAGACATGCTACTGAACTGCTAATATCCTGTTGTCCATTACAGCTTTACCATGTTTCTGAATCACATATTGTCACCATCATCATTTTGGATAGTACAGCATTGCCTAAGTAATGCTAGTACTGTTAATTTTTCTGACCCTACACTTAAGGCGGCAACTTAATGCTTTATTTTTAATGGATGATATCGTTTCATGTACAACATTATTTTATTCTTTGGTGAAGTAGCCATTTGTAAATATTCAAAGATAACTAGCAGAATTCTTGCACTGAATAATACATTTTATACCAATCTATTCATAATCTTCAAGAGAGATACATGCACATGCTGTGGTGTATTTATTTAAAATAATATTTTTTCAGTGTGAAGTCTGACTCATTTCAGCATCTTTCTTTTGTAATCTACATCATATAAGAAAACAATGCTTTGAAGGCAGAGCCTAGATGGCCAAGTGAAAGCAGCAACTTTTCAGAGCTCTGAACTTTTAACATTTTTCAGGAAAATATCATTTTAGAAGGAAATTTACTGTACAAATTACTTCTATGCTCACCTTTACATACTTTGAAAACGTGTGGAGTTTTCTCAACATTCTTCTGTCAAAATATCCTGGAGAGTCACTGGATATCTGATAAAAATGAGTAACTCAAAGTACTCACATTCTGACACTTCACTGAAGAAAGACCTGGAACAAGTAATGTCTATGTTTCAAGAATTATCATTAAAAATAGACTGTTTTCAGGAAAACCTAGAAATTTTAAGAGAATGCAGCCTTAAACAAATTATTTTTGAGGAAATGATACAATAACAAATAAAAATTACCTAACTGATATGGAAGAAGAAAGAAAATGAAAGAAGAAACAAACAATTTGTTAAAACAAAATACATGCCTACAAAACAAAATATATGATCTAGAGAACAGAGAAAGAAAGTGCACCATAAGGATTCTTGGCTTGCCAGAATAAACAGAATGAGAAGATATTGCTTCATTTCATTCCTCATGGATACCTAAATTTCTTAAACCTAGAGGAAGGTCTATCGTATGGCATTGAAAGGGCTCACAGAGCTATAGGTAAGCTAATTCCTACTAAAGCTTTATCACCTCCAAAATCTATAGTAATAAAGTTTTTGCCATTACTTAACAAATAACTTGTTTAAAAACAGCATAGGCAAAGTCACTTTTAAAATATGGACAATATAATATATAGTTTGATAATGACTCTTCATCCAAAATTATGGAAATGAGAAAAAAGAGTACTTAAACAAAGCAACATACTGCGGTGATGGTGCTGCGGTAGCGTTGTCGCCTCACAGAAAGATGTTGTCCTGTTCGATTCTCAGCTAGAGCGTCTTCTGTGTGGAGACATGCGTGAATGGGCGTATCTTCATTGAAGGTTGTGCGTCAGGGCCGGCAACTCAGCACATAAAAAATCTACTGCCAATCATTAGCGGACCGGAGTTCCGCTGTGGCGAACCCTAACTGGGAAAAGCCGAAAGACACAGCAACTTAAACAAAGCAACACAAATGCTTAAATAATCTTCCCTGCAAGACTCAAAATTCACTTCTTAAAAGGTATGAACATTTTCAACAACACAGAAGAAGCAACTTCCTTTAACAGAAATAACATCATCCCTGACACTGAGGTTGGACATCCCCTACCTTGAAAAAATCCATAGAAAAAAAATAACATGGAGTGAGACAAGAAAGCAGAAGCAAAAAACTGAACAATCTGTAAGCTTACAACCAAAATTTTTGAAGAAATCTTAAATAAATGAACATACATTTAATATTATTTAATACTGACCTTTTTAATTATTATTTGGAACCCACATTTTCAAATATTTTCTGTATACTAATGAAAGAAATCTTTTCTGCTATATTAACTTTTACTTCATAGACAGGTAAAATTTGGTTAAGTATAAATTAGACATACGTTTGGTAATAGTTTATTAGAACAGCAAGAACAAACATTAATAATATTTATTCAGCTAAGAAAATTATATATAGAACAACAAAGATTAACTGCTTCATTCAATCTAAAGCTTTACTAAAAGATTTCAATGTCTGTTTTCTTACTAAAATTCTCTTAAATATGCATGTCACAAATGTTGGAAAATCAATATACATGTGCTGTTTTTTTTTTTTGTTTGTTTTTGTATTTGAAACTATGTATGTAGAA
Source organism: Protopterus annectens (assembly GCF_019279795.1). Lineage (NCBI taxonomy): Eukaryota > Metazoa > Chordata > Ceratodontiformes > Protopteridae > Protopterus > Protopterus annectens. Next base: position 209,505,582 of record NC_056736.1, on the reverse strand, counting down.
TTATACAGAAAGGGAGATGACTTAATTTAAAACATAACATATAATTCATATTTGTAAGATATCTTATAGCTGAGTGACTTATGGTTTTCTCCTTCCCTGCACTTAACACAAGCATCACACAGAAGCTTTACTCACATCTAGTAAGTCCACAAATAAACATGACATCTGTAGTCAGAAGATTCATCTAAACATATGCACATGTTATGGAAAGGCAAGAAGCACTAGTTTCAAGGAACACTCATTGTCTAAACTGAACATCTTTAAAGATGGTTGTCATGCATGTGGAGCGAGGAGGGAAGGAAAGATTTTAGACATTTAGTGGTGGTACAGATTGTTTTTGTTTTATGCTTTTGTCATCTGCACAGGTGAGACTTCCTCAGGATAGATTATTTTTTCCTGGACAAGTCTGGTTTGTGTATGGGACAAGGACGCTATGTGGATTTGGTTTGTGGCATTGCTAGAAACCAGAAATCTATTGTGCTTGTCTCATTGTTCTATGAGTTTTGATTTACAGGCACTGCAGACCCATTTACATGTTTTCTTGTGTTGTATTACTCTACATAAACCATTGCATGTGATCAAACTGACCCTATAGAGTAACCTCATAGTTCACTATGTTGCTTCTGGGATGTCTCCCTGTATACAGGTTTTACAATTAATACTTGTAAAATGGTTGGGTTAGTTCAGGATTCCTTGAAATCATGAATTACCTACTGGTAGAAGGGCTCTAATATGACACGGAATGCTTCAAACTATACTTTAAAGATAATTCCACAGCTCTTCCTCCTTACTTTCAGCTTTGTTTATCCTCAGGAGGAAACTAACTCAGTTTGCCACTCCTACACACTAGAAATAGTGTAATACCAAATATTAAATTACAAAAATAAAGCAGAAATGTAGTAACTTTTAAGCTTCTTGTTTCTAATGACAGTCATAAATATGAGATTAATATTGTCCTGAGATGAATGCAGTTTCAGTTTAACAACCAAAATAGATTTTATTTGATTTGGTATGGGTGAAATATTGCTTGAAAATATTATACTATTTAAAAAGAGAGAAAGGGAAAGGGAAGGGAAAAATATATAGATGTACAACAAAATCATTAAAACTTTCTACCTTTCTTGCATATTTTTATAAGATCTTAGAAAAATATATTCCTAAACAAGTTTTACAATACTTAGGAACACTGATAGAAACACTTTAGCTCCTTCAGCAAAACACTTCACAATACAAGATATAATAGCTGGTCTAAAATTCAAAAAAGGACAGCCGGAATTTAACCAAAATCAAAACAATAAATCAGGAACTGGACAACTCCAATAAAGTCCAGCAGTACTTTAATAGATATGATCTAAGCATTTTCACCTTCTACCTGAAGGCATCATCAGAGATAAAATACAAACTTCAGTGCAGTTCTTATATTCAGCATTAAATCAAGATTCAGTTAAATGCAGCCAAAGTGTAGAAGCAATTAGATACTCATTTTTTACTTAAAAACATGTGAAACTCTTTGAAATCCATCTTAAAGATGTATACACATTAGTATATTTATTAAACATAAAAATAGTCTACAAAAATGTGAAACAAAACATCAATACAACCTACTTAACTCAGTGTTTCTACTCTTTGTTTAAGAATACAGTTCAGGGACAACTTAACTTTTAGTCCCGGCTTAATTGTAGTATCTAATTTAAATTGTCAAAACAGTTTCTTTTGCTCTAACAGTAACTCAGTGTTCCCTCCCCTGTCTGATGCAAGCACACTATCTATAATAAAGAAAACAAACCTTCTGAAATTAAAACATTCAAGGGTATGTTTATACAAGGTGTTGGAGATTTTTCTTTTATTAATATCATAGGTGTGCTCGTACATATGCGCTTTTAGGGTTCTGATGGTTTTTCCTATATAAAATGCAGGACAGGAGTACAAGATGCTAAGTAGATGATCTACTTTCTGGACATTTTAAAGTCATTTCATACCCATCTACTGTGGCGTATGGACTTTCGTTAATTTGCAAAATTTACAAAAGCTGCATTTGGTCATTTTGGAATGAGGTATTCCCACTTTAGATATCTGGTTGTTCCTTTTGAATATGTTCTTTAATTTGTCTCCTTTACTATACAGAATCTTAGGTAAGGGTCCCAAGATGTGTTCAGTTCATCAGTAAACACTACATTTTAAATATCATTTAGAATTCCTTTCATTGCTGGTGCTTGATAGTTGAACTTTATAATCATTACCCTTGTTTTAGCAATGGATTCATCTTTGTCATTCTTCTCAGTGGAACAGGACTGTGTCTCATTGTGAACATGGGTTTGTTCTTCTAAAATGAGGGCAAACTTATTTTTCTACCCATTAATATCTCATTTTAAACTTGATTTACCAATGATTTAGGGTAATTTCTCTTAAAAAGCGTCCTAACTTTTCTAGTTCTTTCAAGAAGGTAGCATCTGCTAAAACCAATCTGGAGAGGCACTCCATTTGACCTTTTACTATATTTTTCTTTTGAAAAAATGGGTGGTTACTATTGTAGTGAAATAATAAGGTAGAATAAGTCTCTTTTGTATATATATTAGACACATAATCTTGAGAAATGGCAATATCTAAATAGTTGATAAAATCCATCCCTAGGAATACGTCACTTTTAAGAATTCAATTGAAGCATTTAGCTGTGTAAAGAATTTTTCAAAGGTCACTAAGTCACCCTTCGAAAGAATTAAGATGTTGTCTAAAAATCAGTAATATCTATACACATTCTTGTATTGTGGTAGAGCAAAGATTGTGTTGTATTCCCAGTTTGTCAACACCAGGTTTGCATATCTTGGGGAACACCTAGCTTCCATTGATTGAGTTGGTAGTAGTATTTGCATTCAAGAAAAACTTAATTATGTTTAAGAATCAATTTCATAAACTCAGCCAATATCTATCTATCTATATACATATATATATATATATATATATATATATATATATATATATATATATATATATATATATATATATATATATATATATATATATATATATATATATATATATATATATATATATATATATATATATATATATATATAAAGATATAGGGGTCTATATTAGAACACCGAACATTCAAAATTTCGAGTGTTCTAATATCAAACCTTATGAATCGAAAATTTAAAACATCGAACATTCAGAACAGTGAAGTTTTTCCTAGGCTGTTCCAAAACACATACACACAACACAAGTACACCAAACAAACAGCAATCCACACACATACACCTAAACTCTTACACCTAACCCTACACTAAACTATACATACACCACTAACTATCCACTTACTTTAAACCAAACCCTAACCCTAAGGTCCGTCACTATAGCACAGTCACCTCACCCGCGCCCTAACCCTAACTCACCTACCCCACCCGAACCCTCATGTCCACACAATTACACACTTACCTGACCCGCGCCCTAACCCTAACTCACCTAACCCACCCTAACCCTCACATCCACACAATCGCATACTTACCTGAACCCAACCAGTAACTTTCCACCACAGCTCTGAAAATACCGAAGCAACAGAAACGGACAACCAAATTCTTTCCCTAGGAAAACATTCAGTTTTCTGTTTCTTCAATATTTTCAGCATTTGCTGAAAATGGGTCGATATTAGAATACTCAAAATGTTGAACGTTCGGTGTTCTAATATAGACCCAGATATAGATAGATAGATAGATAGATAGATAGATAGATAGATAGATAGATATCATTTGCACTTTTTGTGTCATCTTTTAACAATGTGCTGGAAATGATGTAATCCTGTTGCATGCAGGATAACTGAGAATAAATTAGTCACATCTATGGTGATAAAGATAACATTGTTATCAAATGGGGTAGCGTTAAGTAGGTGCAGAAGGTGCCAGGAGTCCCGTAAAATGTATTATTCTTTAGCCATTAAAGACTTTGAGTGCACATCTAAATACATTGCAAGTGGTTTCATTTTTGACTTACTGGCAGACACTTTGGATTTAAGTGGTGGGGGAGTGCAGACCTTTGTGTATTTTAGGTATTCCAAATATCAACAGAATAACTGTTCTTTTAACTGTAACAAAATCATGGACTTCAATAGGTAGAATCCCTTGCAAAACCATATCTTCAAGGCAGTAGTATATCTTTGCATAAGCAATATTAATCTCATCTTTAGACACTGGCCTGTATGTACCTGAATCATTCAGGAGGTTAGTCATCTTGTTGCCATACATAAAGAAGCCCATGTAAAATGCACCCCCTCCCTTGTTGGGTTTCATTACCTGAATTTCTTTATTGTCTCTAATCTGAGCTATTAGTTCTCTTTCTTCCTCTGTTAGGTTGTCAATATATTTAGTTTTGTTTTTCAACAATTTTCTAAAATTACAATCACAAATCATTTTAAATACTGCTACAATTGGATTGCTAGGAGGCAAGAAAGTGCTTTTTCTCTTCAGTGTTAAACCTTCTTGTGGGGGAAAATAGTTATCAAAAAACAAGTTTAAATTAAGTTGCCTCACAAAGTTTAAAATTAACTAAAACGTAAAATGTCTTGGTGAAATGCAGGAATAAATTTCAACCTTTTCTTATATAAAAAAGATATTCAGCATCAAGATTGCAGTGACTATCGTTAAAAACTTTAAAACCATCTTTAACTACAGTTTTAACTGGTGAATTCACAGAAATAATGTTAATGTCCAAAAAAGCCCCATTTAATGCCTTGTGTTGGTCTTTGCTTTTTTTGTCCATCTCAGTTGTTCGGGGAAGTTGGTGTGAAAATTCTCAGAAGGGGGGCTTTGGAGCACCAGTATGATTGAGAGACTCCTACCACTGATACTAGATTCACCATTGTTTGCATTAATGTGGTCAAAGTTGTCAAAACATTCCCCTTCCAAGGGTGTAAAGGGGCTACTAACCCAATTATCAGTCTCATAGCTTCTCCCAGTAAACCCGGTACTCTTCATATTCTTGCTTATCCTTAAAAATGTTCCTTTGTTTTCTCTCCTGATTCTTTTTAACTAGAGTGTCAGTCTAGTTAAAAACTTTTAAATGTTCAGTTTTGTAGTTAGTAAAAGCAGGGTCAGACTCAATAGTCGCATTTAAGTGTAACACTTCAGCCTCTAAAGACTGCATTTTTTGTTCATTATCAGCCATAAGAAGTTTCATTAGTGTTTCTCCAGGCCAGTCAAAAAGTTCAAATAAATTGCGATATAGTAAAGAGATTGCAATAAGGCCAACAGGATATTCCCATAACCTTAGCCCTTTTAACTTTAATACATTCTGCTGGAAATAAATTGTTTATTTGTGGGGAAAACCATCAGGACCTTAAAAGAGTGTATATACAAGCACACCTATGACATTAAAAAAAACAAAGAATCTCTAACACCTTGTATAAACACACTCTTGAATGTTTTGATTTCAAAAGGATTGTTTTCTTTATTATAGATAATGTGCTCAGATCAAACAGGGGAGGGAACAGTGAGTTACTGTTAGAGCAAAATAAACTGTTTTGGCAGTTTAGATTAGATGTCACAAATAAGTTTGGACTAAATGATAAGTTGACCCTGAAATGTATTCTTAAGCAACAAGCAGAAATGCTGAGTTAAATAGTTTTACTGATATTTTATATCACATTTCTGTAGAGTCTTTTTATGTTCACTAAACATACTAATGCATATACATCCTTAAGATGGACTTCAGAGTGTCACATTTTTTTAAGTTATAAATGAATATCTAATTCTTTCTACACTTTCACTGGTTGAATTTAATTGAATCTTGATTGATTGGTGAATGCTGAATACCAGAACTGTACTGAAGTTTGTATGTTATCTCTGATGATGCCTTCAGGTAGAAGGCGAAAGCGCTTAGATAGTATCTATTAAAATGTTGTTGGATTTTATTGGATTTGATGGTTTTCTGCTTTATTTTCTCATTTTGGTTGAATTTTAGCTAGCCTTCATTGAACTTTCGACTGGCTATTATATCCTGTGTTGTAAGGTATTTCACTGGAGAAGCTTAGGTGTTTCCCTCAGTGTTCTGAGGTATTTCAACAATGGCTAAGTGTTTTACAATATTTACTCCAAGAAAATCTATTATCCCCTACCCAACACAGCTTTTGCCCAGAGCATAGCATGACAACTGCCCTTGCTGCCTTTTTGGACCATGTCATTAAAGCCAGAGATAACAGCAATTTAGTTTCTTCCCTTTGTTTACTTCCCTCTAAAGATTTTGATACAGTCTCACATACCAAACTACTCTCAAAAATGTCTGCTTTTGGCTTTTCTAGTACAACAGTCACTAGTTCTCTAGCTACCTATCTAACTGGCTACAGTTAGTTAATTGGCTCTCTACTTGCTCATCTTTTCTCCCAGTTAATGCAGGTTTCCCACAATGCTCCATACTTGGGCCTCTCCTTTTTAACATACAGTATTTATAAATGATCTACATACATCCTCTCAACAAGCTACACTTATACAATATGGAGATGACTCCACTGTCCTTTGGTCATCTAACAGCCCTTCCCAGTTACAATCTATCATTCAGCAGGCTTTCAACTCTATTAAAAACTGTCTCAGTGACAATCAGCTATTCCTAAATCCAAGTAAAACAAAACTGCTCCTATTTCTCTCCAAATCCCAAACACACATAAACAACTCCTTCCAAATATCCTCTGTCAACAATATTGAAATTTAAGTTGTACCTCACACAAAGTTACTTGCTGTCATAATAGATGATCAACTGAAATTTCATCTTCATATTAAAAAGTGCATAAAAACAACACACCAAAAACTGGGCATGCTCTATGGATTAAAAAGATTCCTTACCAACTCCTCAAGAGTTACTCTAGTCAATACATACTTCCCTCCTTCACTACTATATGCCTCAACCATTTTCTCCAACATTCAGATCACCCTAAGATCAAAACTTGAGCTTTGCTACAACAAAATAGTTAGATTTGCAGGCAGTCAGTCATACATCTCCCACCACTGCTATGCCCTCAGATATTTAAACTGGCTTGAGTTACCTCACAGCCTCAAGTTCACTGATCTGCTCCTTGCTCATAAAATGGTATATGAATTCTCATCCTGCCCAGCAAGCAGCACCATTCTTAACCATTACCTCTTTAACCACCCTCTTTGCCTTTATTCCTACTCTGTAGCCAAGGTCTGGAACAGTACTCCTACATATATTAGAGCAATGTCATGTAGTCACATATTCAAACAATCTCTAGAGATTTCTCCTTAACTCCTGGCTCTGAACATGTTTTACACCAGGCTGACATTACCCATCACTCCGTCCTTCTCTTCCTTTCTCTCCCCTTTCTTCCTTCTTCCTTCCTCCACCCTTCTCTTTCCTTGCTCTTCTTTTTTCCCATTCCTTTCCTCCCTTCTCTTATTAACCAAAGCACCAGTTACTTCTTCAAAAGCTCCCTACTTTAACTCCATTTCCTAATCTCTTCCCATCTGCAAAATCTCTTTCTCTCTCTTAGTCATTTGCCCATATTTAAAATGCTTAACATCTTTAGCATTGATTATCACTATTGGTTGTACTTTACTAGGTGTTCAATATCCTATAATTTTTGTTTAATATTCAATGTATGATTTTCTGATCTGACTTTATTTATCCTGTATGCCAATTCTACTATTTGTTGCTGCACTTCATGTAATAATATTATGTAGTTTATTAACTGAACTATGTGTGTTGGAGCTTTTTTCCCCAAGCCTCCTCAGATAACAGGATTCATGCCCAGTCAGAATTTCCCAGTAAACAAATGCCACATAAAAATAAATAAACAAGTATAACTTAAAACATAAAGATATAGTCCATATGGTCATAATAATTTGACTGGCTTATGTTTTTACTCCTGCCTGCACTTAACATGAGCATCACAGAGAAGATTCACACACATTTGCTGTTAATTGCATTACTAGATGTAATATTTGTAGTCAGAAGAATTGCTGACATTTGTGCATATAAACTAAAAGGATAAGAAACATTACTTCCAAAGAACAGTTATTATTTATATAAAACAAGTTTTAAAAAGTTTATACTGCATATACTATTATAAATAAACTAACCCCAATAGAATGATTACGTCATGCTTTGTTACAAATTACATTTTTCCATACATGCATTCCATATAATAAATACTTAACATTACTGGATTTAACTCAAACCTACAATAAATCATGAAGTGCAGACTCAAAGACAAGTACTAGTATAACAAGGAATACTTCATGCCATGATTTAAACATAGTCCCCACACCTCTCCTGCTGTATTTCCTGCTATACTTATCATTAAAAGGAAGCAAAAAGAATCTACCATATTTGTACAATGAAACCAACATATTATATTATCAAAAAATAACAGAAGATAACATTTGTAATTCTTTGTTTACACTGAAATGTATGGATATGGAATTTTTGTTGTCCTGAGATGAATGCAGATTGGACCTGATAAACAAAGTTGATAACTACTGTATTTAATTTTGTCTGCGTGAATGGTTTCTTTGTAGAATGTACATATTGATTACAGTTAGAAATTGTCTAATTTCACTCCAAACTATTTTAAATTGCAGGGTGCTGCCCTGGATGTCAATACTTCATGGCAAAGGAAGATTCAGTGCTTTGTCTTAGAAGTGTAGTATCTCTCAAAGTGGGCAGCTATTTGATCTGGTCTGTGCGAATGGTTTCCTTGTAGAATATACATATTGATTAGTGGTAAAGGTCTATGATAAAAATTCAGTTATTACCACATGTATAATGATCTCTATGATCTAGAACCAAGAGTAAAACACACTCTTGAGTAAATTATGATCTGCTAGTTATAACGTATATAATGGTCAACCTCACAAACTTCTCATCAGGGATTGGAATACAAATATCATTTACAGTATGCTTATTTATAATATTTTATTTGTCTACATTGAAACACAGACAAAAGTATTAAATGAAGACTTAGGATGAATTAAGTGTAATCATTGTACAATGTATGTTATGTTGTTTTTTTAAACTGAGCACACATACATACATAGTCCAGGAAAAGATAAATAGAAACCAAATAAATGCTTCTAAGAAGTGACATATTACATGTTTCTCATATATCCAACTTGTTGATGAAATGTCATTGTTTTTTTTTCAGAGTTATCTCTAGTATGGAATTACATAGATAGATATATTATTGAGGAATACAAGTCATATAGACAAACTAGTGATGTAAATGCCAATTATGACTCAAAGGGCAGAAAATAATATAGGGACAGAAGAGAGAAAGAGTGATAAGAAAATAAGTAAGAGAATACCTAATGTGTTAACTTAGTTACATAAAAACATTTATTCAAACACAGGCTGAACAGTTAACAATATATTCACCATTAGCAAACAGATCTAGATTATTCTACCTGGATGAAAAAGCATCTAAACAATATAACATAAATCATAAGCAATAATTTTCCTATAAAATAACATTACATTAATAAAGATATCAAATCTATTAATAGTGAACTAGGCTGGTCTCTCTCCCCCTCTTCATCCCCTATATGTTTATTAATGTATTTAACTACTGTGTCTAACAATATTTAAAATTCTATAAGATTGCTTCAGGTTCAGATAAAATAGTAAATGTTTAGTTATTTAAGAAAGCAGATATCAATGGCATAATCTCTCCTTATTCATTTCACTGATATGATTAATAATAAAGGTTCAAAGGAAAAGGGAAAAAAGAAACAGGAAAGAAAAAGATATAACAAAGGACAGGAAAGAAAGGAGGAAAGAAGTGGAATAAGGAGGGAAGGGTAAAGGAGGAAGGGAAAAGGAAAGGACAGTGGAAGAAAGGGGAAACATATAGAAAAGGGGAGAAAAACATTCCTGACTATCAAAAAGAAAAGGGGGAAGAAAGAGAAGACAAGAAAAGAAAAGAAGATAAATAGTAAAATGTTAATGAGAAAAAATGAAGGAGTGAAAAGGTAGATAAAGAAAAGAAAATATTTTTCTTTGTTATTATTACTTACCGCAGATCTCTGATACAAATATAAGATTCATAGTTTCATAGACTGCTACTAGGTTAATGACTTGGGGGCTTTTCTAATCCCAGCCAAGATTTTCCCAAAAGAATAAGGAGCATCCAAATAGGACACCGAGGGCCAGTCATTTATAAGCTACCTCTGTCCATGAGAAAGATAATCTGCCTCTTATAGTTTATGCATAGCCTGGGATAGAAATTTAGTCTTGTAAGTTTTATTTACTTTCTAGACTAGGAATTCTGATATTCCATTTATATAGTTAACTTACTCGTATTCACTTACCATCTTTATTATAATAAGTCTGACATGCCTAAAAGGAATTTGAATCTATATCAAATAACTACAAAATGTGACTAATTATATCTCCCACTGGTTTATATACATATAACAATCCTGCCTTCTATTCTGTTTCAGACTTTTGCCATAGAATTAACTTTATCACTGGATATTAATGTATTAAACAATCTCAAGAAAAGACCAATTATGCTGAAATATCTCAATACAATAAAGCACAAACTATATTTCTGCAGGAAGCACATAGTAACCATTCAGATAAAGGTTACTAAGTAAACATTGTATATTTATTTGGATTTCAATCTAACTTCAAAAGTAAAAGGAGAGGAGTTAGCATTTGGTAGGAAAATAATGTATTACTTCCTCAGGCTGCAAACCTGTAAGACCAACATGGACTTATGTTACTCATAATAATAAAGTATAACAATAGAATATGGACTTTACTAAACATATAGCAGTTACCTGGAATGGAAGTAAATTCAGCTAAAAATACCTAGATATTATCCTTACTAATACTAAAGAAAGTTTAATAATAGATGGCAATTTTAATTGATTATTAACTAAAATAGATTTCACTACTACTACTAGGAAATTTAAGATTAACAGCCACAGCTTAAGAATTAAAAAAAAAATGGATAGAATTCCCAGTTTAAAAGATAAAATTTTCTATCATGGAAAACAAACCTCTAGAGTTTACACATTACTCTTTTAATTTTGGTACAAAAAGCAGGACTGCTAAGATCTTAATTTCATATGATATTGTATTACAAATATATATCACCTGTCCTACATCAGATCATAATGGACTTAAGTTTGAAATAAAGTTTAAAAAATTACCATCATAACTCAAATTCCACCACATATTACAAAACTAAAAGAATTTAAACCCTGATAACGCTCAGAAATCAATCTCTTTATGCAAACTAATAACTCTGAGAAAGTTAATAAAATTATGAAATGTATGCATTTTAAGCCTATATTTATGGTAAATCCTGAGCATGGTATAAAAAAGGAAGGAATGGAATAATGAGATATTAAATATTCAAAGTAAACTCCATATAATTAAATCATAAAGGTTGAACATAGTCAAACTTAAGAATATATATATATATATCTAAATATATATATATATATATATATATATATATATCTATATATCTATATATACATATATATATATATATATATATATATATATATATATATATATATATATATTCTGGAATTTTATCACACAAAACAGAATTAGCATTAGAAAAATTAAAAAAAAATGTTTCCTATGTTATGTTCCCCAAATGCATATTCAACTTATCTAAAAGAGTCAAATAAAGTCTTGAAGTAAACATATCCTAGAAATAAAAAATAAAATAAATAAATAAATAAAAAAACAAACAAAAACAATACTTTATCTAAAGATATTAATGATGTCTTACATACATTTAGACATTAGAACTTATCTTTAAATCAAGTAACAAAACAGGATGATCCAAAAGAAGTATTGCATTTTGACTAATCATTTTAAATAAGATCTTAACCAAAATTAAAAGAAATATAATGAAACAAAATACTTTCAAAGAAGTCTTGAATAAAATAAAACATAAACCTAATAAAACCCTAGTATTGATAGAATAATTAATTAATTTTATAAAGTAATCCCTCAACGCACCATTCATTTTCTCCATGAAACCATTCAAAATTTTCAACTGAGCAAAATTTTCCCATCCTGGAAATGCTCTCTAATCACCCCAATACTCAAAGAAAATAAAATCCCTCAACTATGTTCCTCGTACAGACATATCTCATTCTTAAAGATAGATTCTAAACATTTTGTGTCTATTCTAGTTGGTAAAATAAAAGACAGGATTTATAAAAAAATAAGCATTTGACAACATTAAAAGAGAAAAAAAAACACTCATAGATGTTTTAAATAATAAAAAAAAGTTATTTATGTTAATTTCATAGGATCATAGGATCTTAGGAAGTTATTAGGCTATTGGCTTTGAGGCCTTTGCAAGTCTAGCCAAGAATTTAGCCCATGTTCCAACAATTCAGGACCCTATGCCACTGTCCAGCAGGGGCACAGATGGAATCCCAGAGGTATATTTTCTGTTCACCATCCAATTATCCAGGTTGCACTTAAAAAGGTTTAATGAGGTAGTCTGCTTTATGTGGAGAAGAAGTCTATTCCATAAAAGGGAGAGTCTCTGGGACACAAATCTGTCCCCCTAATGAGTTCTATTGATGTCTTAAGTACATTAGACAATTTGGATACTGAAAAAGCCATTGGCTCTCTAAACTGGAATTATTTATTTAAAATGCTGGAATTATTCAATTTCCTTACACAATTCATCTCCATTTAATACACACACACACACACACACACACACACACACACACACATATATATATATATATATATATATATATATATATATATATATAAACAAATCATATGTTAAGTTTGGAGCATTTACCTTGGAGACTACCCCATTAACTAAAGGTACAAAACAGTGTTGTCTCATATCTCCTATTCTGTTTGCTTTTGTATCCCTGGCAATTTCAGTATGTTATAACAGTAGAATAAGTAGTATAGAAATTACTGAAAATTACAATTTCAAAATTATGTTATTTGCAAATGACATAATTATAGCTATAATAAATTTTAAAGAAAGACTACAAGAGCTAAACCTAATCAATAAACACTACCAGAAACTCCCAAGTCTGCATTTTAATAATTTGAAATCAGAATTTTTATTTATTAATAAAAATACAAAAAAAATAGCATTATTGGTCACAGCAACAGAATCAGTCAGATGCCCTCGCAGTTGCACATGCCACACATCATGCAGCACACCAGCTACATGTCATGCATAAAGGACAAGAGTGCAGACACAACGACATAATACATATTGACCACTCAAAATTAGTCTGCTAGCTGTGGCATAGTTGGCTGAAACTCTGGCCTTTACAGTACTGTGGCAGTGTCATACTACCAGCAGGATTCTGTATTTTCCTGATTGTGTTCAGCAGTCTGAACTTTGGAAGAGGCAGGCCACCTGTCCTCAGAACTATCATTGGCCATCAAGAATCACTGCCTGTGGTCAAAACTGCACAGACCTTAGCTGCTCACCCAGCAGGTGTGGTCCACCAGTCACAAGGCCTTCAACTCACAGTCATGCTCCTTCACATTAGGATGGTGTTGTTACCCCATCAATTACCTCTGTGGAGCAACCAAGGTAACATGTGTCTGTACGTGGCTGGACCAGAGCAGACCATGGAGTGAGACATCAGCAAGGTCACCGTAGACTGTGTTAGAGTATGTGTAACAATGTAGTACACATAGTGTCTCACATTATTGAATTACCACTTTACTGTGATATGTCTCCTGATATTAAAAGTTCTGCATTATGTCCTGTGTGGTTACTCTTTTTTTCATGATACTATATTGTAGAGATAAGAATGTATAGCACTGAAGAGTGGCCTTGTTTTCTATACAGTGATACAACAATTTCAGTGTCTATGCATACCTGTATCAATTGTGCCCTGAGTTAATGATCCATGTTGTGGCACATTTGCATATGTTTATGTTGTAATATGTTATGAATATGGTGCACATGATAGAGCAACGGTTTGTATTCAATAAGCAACTCTACACATTCTGTAGATCCACACAAATCTGGTAAACATAGTGGAATGCTAATTACAGCATAAGCAGCTGAACTGTTTGCTAATCAACCAATCCAAGATAGAGGAGGTATTCAACAAGCTATATAGCACTCACGTACACTTAGTACAGGCTTTGGCCTCAAATGCCAAAACCTACTGGAATATAGCCATGGAAATTACTCTACGCAGAAAGAATGCTAAAGGCTGCTGCTACATTTCTGCATGTTTATGTGCAAGATGCCCAAGTCTATGCTGCTGCTGCTGCTGATAGATCTCAGCCAAGAAGGAGAAGGATATTTAGACCCTGTTTATCTTTTCATTGTCTGCATGAGGTAAAATTAATAGAGTGCTACAGGGTGCATAGAGATGCACTACAGGAACTCTACTACCTCTGTCATCCTCACCTGAGATCAAGTGCAAACCAAGGGGATTCAATACCTGTGAAGACTAAGGTATGTGTAGCACTCAGAATTTTAGATACTAACATCTTCTTTTCAACAGACACCAATGATATTATCTGCAATAAAGTGTTCTGCAAAAGTATAATTGTCAGATTGTTGCCATGGCACTTGTGTTAAGTACTGTGAGTTGTAAATAGGGAGGTAAGAGTTCTAATCTCACTACAGTTAATTTGTGTGCTTGTGTTCAGTTAGTTGTTATTATGGAGTCCATTTTAGAGTAGCATGTAAGACACTCCTACTAAAATCTACTTCTCAATGCACACTGATTATGTCATCTGCTGTAAAGTGTTTTCTGATACTATAAAAGTCAGACTTGTGCCATGGCATGTGACTAGATACTATGACCTGTAAATAGATAAGTGGGTAGCAGTTCTAATCTCACTGCAATCAACTTGTGTGTGTTTGTATTCATCTAGTTGTCACTGTACAGGCTGTTTTAGAGCAGTGTGTCAGATACTCCTACTAACATCTTCTTTTCAACATACACCAATGATGGAATCCTCTATAATGTGCACTATGACACTATTTAAATCAAAGAAGTGTGTTCTTTAGCTTCTGTAAATAAATAGTTAGATGTTCTATTCTCACAACAGTCAATGTGAGACAATAATTTGGAGGCAATTTTACACTGTGATGCGACTCCACAGCTATGTAGGACACTCCTCTAAACATCTTCTTCTCAGCATACAATGATGCTATCATCATCTATAAAGTGCACCATGACACTGTTAAAGTCAGACATATGTGTCGGTGCTAGTCTTACATTGTATGGAATTCAGCTTATATACCTACACATGTTTAATGTTCAAATCTGACCTTAGTTAACTGCTGTGTATGTTTGGTGGTATATTATGGTCATTCTATGAGCTTTTGAATTTCTTTTCATTTGACTCCCACTCAAGACCTTTAAAATAGCTCCATCCCCTTTTCCGTCTGTCCATATAACATCCTTCCTGTAGAAGATTGAAGTTTGTCATCATCTCAAAGATGCATACACACATTGTGAAGCAGAGTCCTTCCATGAACCTTTGCAAGCCATCTCTGGACCACTGCATGTGTGATTGTTCATTCTGTCATCGGGTGGTACACGTCACATATGGACAGAGGCAGTATGTAATACAATCAGACATATAACACACATACACACATGCCCTTACTATCTTCCATCATATAGATATAGCAATTTTTTTAAATGCCATAAAATAGCTAGGATTTTATGTGATGTGGGCTGTTAGCATAGTAATGTCCTATAACCCTATTAACATTAGACGTCAAAGTCCTGTCATACTGAGGTGTGGATGTACAGTAGCCCTACAACAGTGTATTCTAATCTGTGATTTCAAGTAATGTATTGGTGGCCACTGCTTCCATTTGATTACATCTTCCTTTCATAATATGCCTTTTGAGAACTGTTGACATGGGATGATGCTATATATATTGTCTTACTAAACCATGTGTTGTAGTGGAGTATATCAACTTTCTATGCAGTTTTCATTTAATCATCACGGTGACACTTGCAGTATGGCACAGGTGTGCATATGTATACCTACCATCATTAAACACTCGGTGACATACATCAATATAATATCATACTGACTACATGGGCACAGACATCTTGCTTCAGCCACATGTACTGCTGTTACATAAACAAACATATAACTAACTGTGATTCAGTTGCAGCCTTGGTGAATTCATTGTATGTACAATTAGTCTTGCTATTCTCAAGGATTATTGAGGTGGTCCCCAGCAGCACTGTATGACTGTCAGCATTTGTGTCAGTAACTGTTCTGCATGAACCACAGCCACCTCATTTCTACAGTGTCCATATATGATATCATGGCCCTCACATACAGCTTTTCAATGAAAAACATATTGGTATTTGATGTGCAATTGATGTAATTACATGACATAGGCAGAGTTGTAGATTGATTCAACAGTTCCACTGTGTGGCATGTATATCCAAGGTTGTATTTGGAGGTGTTGTCAAAAATCATTTAACTGTTAAGAGGAATATACAACAAATCACAGAGCTGTTTATGGATGGCACCATCAAAACTCAACCATAGGAAATAGACCATCTTCTAGCAGACAGATTTGGATCAAACTTCACACCCTATCCACCCTGACCATCAGCCAAAGTATACATCTAAACATTACTCATCTTATTTTCTCAAGAAGGGACCTCACCTGTGCACTTGCTAAGTCCAAAAACATGGCATCAGTGAGCCCAGACAACATCCCAGGTTGCCTTTTCAGTAACTTAAAACCTGACCTAGCAGACACAGTTGGATCCTGACATAACTACAGCCTCTAGACAGACTATGTTCTGGCAAAAGAGTGAACAGCAATAGTCATCCATCTGAACAAGGGGGGGGACATTACCTGACCCAGGGAATTATAGACTCATAAGTCTGACTCATCTCATCTCTAAGGCAATCAAAAGAATCACCAAGGATCTAATGAAAAATGACACAGGTAAACTCCCAACAACATACCCAACCCATTTTTCATTTGTTAAGGCTACATCATGTCTGGTAAATCTGTCTGAATTCTTCAAGAAGGTCAACAAGGGCATGGGTGAGGGAAAATCAATGCATCTTGCTTAACTCGACATGGACAAGGAATTTGACACATGTCCACACTCAAGTATTATAGAGAAACTGTCTCAACTGGCCATAAACACCAATGTCATCAAGTGGTTAGTCACTGGCAGAACAAGTACTGTCAAAGTGTGTGAATTTAGCTCTAGCAAGAGGCCAGTGACCAGGGCCGTACCACAGGGTTCTGTACTAGGCCCTTTCCTGTTCAGTATTTAATTATCAGAAGTCCAGAAAAACTTAGACAGCCTTTGTCTGGCCAACTTTGCAGATGACTGCAAATTGTGGACAATCCTTAAATCCATGAATGCTATTGATATACTGCAGAAAGTATTAACACACAAAAATGATTGGTGCCGGTGGCATGGATATACATTAAATGAACACAAAAGCATAATTATTCCCTTTTGGAAAGCAAATACTCAAGCTAATTACAATATCGATAACTCACCCTATGAGCAGACCCAGTGGTATGTGATCTGGGTACTCAAGTAGATAGTAACTGGAAGTTCGACCAACATGTGTCTGCAGTGGTGAAAAATCCCTTGTATGTGGCACAAATTATAAGTATAGTTAGGCCATCGACATCAAAGGACATTATAATACCACTGACTT
The DNA here is from genome assembly GCF_019279795.1 of Protopterus annectens. Classification (NCBI taxonomy): domain Eukaryota; kingdom Metazoa; phylum Chordata; order Ceratodontiformes; family Protopteridae; genus Protopterus; species Protopterus annectens. Next base: position 209,487,924 of record NC_056736.1, on the reverse strand, counting down.
TGCCTTCATCACACCAATAATTCAGTACAATGCACCCATTTGCATGTACTTCACCATGCATCTGTAACAGCTGGAGCAACCCCAGAGTTTTCACACAATGAAGATACATGCTTTAAACAACAAGTCATATGCAGAAAGACTGAAAACCCTAGCACTGTATTATATCTCCAACAGACTACTAAGGGTCAATCTTTGTCTGGCCTACAGGGCAGTCTCCAATCTGACCCTGATGAAAATGTTACACATTGTTATCAAAAACTATATGAGGCTCACTCATTCCAAGGATGTTAACTTAGCCGTTGACATAACAAATCATGTTGGAGAGATAGAGACATCTCTCAGACACTACCCCTATTGTGGAACAAGCTTGCCATTCACATAAAGCAAAGGCCTTTCCTGACCCTCGAAGTCCAACCTATATCAATGGATGGTTAATCATAATTGTATGCCTGTTGTTAGGCCCATGTCCCTCATGGATAGACGTAGTTGGCATTAGATAAAGCATGGACTCATACCTCTGTGAGCATTGTTTACATATCTATTGAAAATTGTGTCCTTCATGTTAAATATGGCTAGGCTTTTATGGGATCTTGAGAATTTAGCCTAGCACTTTCTTATGCAACTTATAAACTTATGAAGTTCAATTGTATCCTGGGTACAGCTGTAGTGTGACTGGACAGCATCATGGATGTACCAGTATATCATATTAGTATTGCCTCTTGATAGTTTGCATGAACACATACACACCCAAAATATGAATAAAGTGCCAACAAATCACAACTAGTAAAAAAGGCACCCAGTAAGGAATTCAGAGCACAATATTGAAATTTATTTTCTTCAACTGTCTATGTATAAAACAAGCACCAGCAAATACCATATTTACATAAGTTTCTTTCCTATATACTGTAGATTTAAATCTGCCATTGTCCTTATGTATTGTAATATCCAAATAATTCATTTGGTGGTACTGAACATTGTAAGTAAATTTTAAAAAATTGGTAGTATTGGAAATAATAGCCAAAAAATTCATGAAATATCTCCTCAGTGTCAATACAAAAACAAACAAATGTCTTCAAGGTAGTGCTTGTAGAGATTCCAGCATCTGGTATATTTTGAATTGAAATATATTTGTTTCCCATACAAAGAGCACAATGTTGGCATATGTGGGTGCACATCGTGCACACATTGCAACTCCCTCAATTTGCTGGAAAAACTCCCCTTTAAAGGGGATAAAATTGTTAGCCAATATTATTTCCATGAAGTTCAGACATAAATGAAAATCATTATTACTACATTTTCTGGATTCTACCATAGCTTCCTCTAACCAAACTAGTCCCACCTCATGTGGTATAGAGGAGAAAAGATCCACTATGTCTATAGTAATAAAAATAGAAGCTTCATCATATATATTTTGTTTAAACTGTCTGAGCAAGTCCCAAGAATCTTTCAAGGCATTAGTACAACCCATAGAAAGGGGTTTCAATTTAACATCTATGAATCTAGCCAAAGGTGCTGTAATGGGCCCTTCAGCTGCCATTATTAAGTCTGAGAGGTGGGTCTGCAATACGTTTATGCACCTTGATAATGTAGGAATTTTTGTTCTTTCATTGTGCAAGAATTTAAATAAACCTACATCAATAGATCCTTCTAGTAATAGGTCATTGAGTAATAGAAAGATTTTTTTGTAAGAAATGTGAATCTCATTCAGTGATACTCTGGACTATTTAATACTGTCTTCTAATATATCCATAAATTTAGATTCATATATTAAAGTGTCCATGAAGACAGTTCCCCCTCCTTTGTCAGGGGCCATCACTCTTAAATTTTGTTTGTTCCTAATTTCTTTCAAAATACTTTTTCTTGTAAAGATATATTAGGAATAAGTCTATTATTCTTGATAGCCTTCCTTAACTCTGATTCCAATAAGGTCTCAAAGTTCTTCAATTGAGGGTGTAATGAAGGATTATAAGTACTTTTTCCTGACCAAAGTAGTATTCTTAGGTGCTACACTTTCATTACTTTTAAATAAAAGATCCAAGTTCTTCTTTCTATTAAAAAGTTGACGGTCAATTATAACTTTATTAATCTCAGCTTTCTTTCTAGGGATAAATTTAAAGCGTCTAGAGAATAATTAAAAATTCACCTCTTGTATGTCCGGAACACTATAATTATATATGTTGTATCCCTTGTAAGTATACTTGGCCCCTTCCTGTTTAATTTCATCTTCGAGTAATGAATTATTATTTACTATCTCCTGTTCCCCCTGTGTCTCCCTCCCCATTGTGGATAGTTGTAGTTGGCCGGTCTCTTGTTCATTAACCTCTCCGATCTCCAGAGAGGGGGATAGTCTAAAGGGCCATTGTAGTTGTTATTATAACCTAGTCCATATTGTTCTTTGTTATGTAATTCATGGTTTTGGTAAAACCAGTATTTGTACCATTAGTGCCCCCTGTTCAAAATAATTAAATTTTACATTAGTCTTGGGTTTAGGATAAGCTCTATTTTCTTTGTACACAGTAGTATCTCATTCTATCTTTCTAGACTTCCTGTAATATACTTCATTACATAGTTTGTCCACTTTTTATAACATATGATGGTATTTTTCTTTTTCATTGTCCACTGTATATAGTAAATCTTTAAGTATACATTGATTAACTATTTCTATTTCCCTCACTAAAGCTTCTATATTTTTTTCATTCTCCTTTATAAGAATATGCATTATATCAAAACCACACTGGTCAAAAACCTTCAACAAGTCATGAAAACCTTCAGAGCCTTCAACAATACCGTTAGGGAATTTCCAAATCCTAAGTCCCTTCAGGACTATTCTAAAATTAATACATTCTTTCAGGTAAACATTGTCAAGTTCTAATGACTTACATTTAAATAATATGTTCCAGCTTTGTTACACAAATATTGTAAGTGTCATTATTATTACAATGCTAGAAAGTTTGCTCTGATTAAATACATACTTGTAAGACAATAGTCCCTTTAAGTCCAATTCTTTTCATTGCCAAGAATCTAAATTGGCATCAGGAACATCCTTACCGGCAGTCGCCAATGTATTGTTCGTATTACCCAAGGAATTACCCAAGGTTGTATCATCAAAAATCCTAGGCAAGTTGTCAAATTCATTGGTGTTAGTGTCATTGAAAGTTTTTCCATTATTAAAACGTCTGCCATTATTCCTGTTACCTTCCTGCTGTCCGAAACCACACCCTTCTTGATTACAAGACAAAGATAAGGAAAATGCTGCCCTTACCATGGTGTGACAAATAGGAGTCAAAACCTCGATCAGTTGGGTCAACTGACAACCAAATTGCTGATTGCATTGGTTTCCCAGCCCCCTTCATTAGGAGCGATGTGTAGTGCTGAAGATCCTTCCATCTCCGTAAAAACGACAAATACACACCCAAAATATGCATAAAGTGCTGAAAAGTCACAACTAGTAAAAAAGGCACCCAGGAAGGAATTCAGAACACAATATTGAAATTTATTCTCTCCAACTGTCAATGTATAAAACAAGCACCAGCAAATACCATATTTGCATAAGTTTCTTTCCTATATACTGTAGATTTAAATCTGCCATTGTCCTTATGTATTGTAATATCCAAATAATTAATTTGGTGGTACTGAACATTGTAAGTAAATTTAAAAAAATTGGTAGTATTGGAAATATAGCCAAAAAAATAATGAAACATCTCCTCAGTGTCAATCTAAACCAAACAAATGTCGTCAAGGTAACGCTTGTAGATTTTCAAGCAATTGGTATATTTTGAATTGGAAATATATTTGTTTTCCCATACAGAGAGCACAATGTTGGCATATGTTGCCACTCCCTGAATTTGCTGTAAAAACTCCCCTTCAAAGTGGATAAAATTGTTAGTCAATACTAGTTCCATGAAGTTCAGACATAAACGAAAATCATTATTACTAAACTTTCTGGATTCTACCATAGCTTCCTCTAACCAAACTAGTCCCACCTCATGCGGAATAGTGGAGAAAAGATCCACTATGTCTATAGTAATAAAAATAAAAGCTTCATCATATATATTCTGTTTAAACTGTCTGAGCAAGTCCCAAAAATCTTTCAAGGTATTATTAGTACAACCCATAGAAAGGGATTTCAAGTTAACATCTATAAATCTAGCCAAAGGCACTGTAATGGAACCTTCAGCTGCCACTGTAAGTCTGAGAGGTGGGTCTGCAATATTTTTATGCACCTTGGGTATGTCAAATATTGTAGGAATTTTTGTTCTTTCATTGTGCAAGAATTGAAATAAATTTAAATCAATAGATCCTTCTAGTAATAGGTCATTGAGTAATAGAAACATTTTTTGTAAGAAATGTGAATCTCATTCAGTGATACTCTAGGATATTTAATACTGTCTTCTAATATATCCATAACTTTAGATTCATATATTGAAGTGTCCATGAAGACAGTTCCCCCTCCTTTGTCAGGGGCCATCACTCTTAAATGTTTGATTGTTCCTAATTTCTTCCAAAAGTACTTTTTCTTGTAAAGATATATTAGAAATAACTCTATTATTCTTGATAATCTTCCTTAAATCTGATTCCAATAAGGTCACAAAGTTCTTCAATTGAGGGTGCAATGAAGGATTATAAGTACTTTTTCTGACCAAGGTAGTGTTCTTAGGTGCTACACATTCATTATTTTAAATAAAAGTTCCAAGTTCTTCTTTCTAATAAAATGTTTAAGGTTGATTATAACTTTATTAATCTCAGCTTTCTTTCTAGGGATACATGACTTGTTGAAGGTTTTTGACCAGTGTGGTTTTGATAAAATGCATATTCTTATACGGGAGAATAAAAAAATATATAGAAGCTTTAATGAGGGAAATAGAAATAGCTAATCAATGTATACTTAAAGATTTACTACATACAGTGGACAACGAAAAAGAAAAATACCATCGTATGTTAGAAAAAGTGGACAAAAAATGTAATGAAGTATATTTCAGGAAGTCTAGAAAGATGGAACGAGATACTACTGAGTACAAAAAAATAGAGCTTATCCTAAACCAAAGACAAATGTAAAATTTAATTATGATGAACAGTGGGGCACTAATGGTACAAATACTGGTTTTTCCCACAACCAAGAATTACATTACAAAGAGCAATATTGACAAGGTTATAATAACAACTACAATGACCCTTTAGAATATCTTTGAGACCTTATTGGAATCAGAGTTAAGGAAGGCTATCAAGAATTATAGAGTTATTCCTAATATATCTTTACAAGAAAAAGTACTTTTGGAAGAAATTAGGAACAATCAAAATTTAAGAGTGATGGCCCGTGACAAAGGAGGGGGAACTGTCTTCATGGACACTTTAATATATGAATCTAAAGTTATGGATATATTAGCAGACAGTATTAAATATTCTAGAGTAACACTGAATGAGATTCACATTTCTTACAATATTTCTATTACTCAATGACCTATTACTAGAAGGATCTATTGAATTACATTTATTTCAATTCTTGCACAATGAAAGACCAAAAATTCCTACAATATTTGGAATTCCGAAGGTGCATAAAAATATTGCGGACCCATCTCTCAGACTTGTAGTGGCAGGTGATGGGTCCATTACAGCACCTTTGGCTAGATTCATACATGTTAAATTGAAACCCCTTCCTATGGGTTGTATTAATTCCTTGAAAGATTCTTGGGACTTGCTCAGACATTTTAAACAAAATATATATGATGAAGCTTTTATTTTCATTACTATAGACATAGTGGATCTTTTCTCCTATATACCACATGAGGTGGGACTAGCTTGGTTAGAGGAAGCTATGGTAGAATCCAGAAAATTTAGTAATAATGATTTTCGCTTATGTCTGAACTTCATGGAACTAGTATTGGCTAACAATTTTATTGACTTTGAAGGGGAGTTTTTCCAGAAAATTCAGGGAGTGGCAATGGGTGCACAATGTGCACCCACATATGCCAAAATTGTGCTCTCTGTATGGGAAAACAAATATATTTTCGATTCAAAATATACCAAATGCTGGAAACTCTACAAGCGTTACCTTGATGACATTTGTTTTGTTTGGATTGACACTGAGGAGATGTTTCATGAATTGTTTGGCTATATTTCCAATGCTACCAATTTTTTAAAATTTACTTTCAATGTTCAGTACCACCAAATGAATTATTTGGATATTACAATATATAAGGACAATGGCAGATTTAAATCTACACCATATAGGAAAGAAACTTATGCAAATATGGCATTTGCTGGTGCTTGTTTTATACATTGACAGTTGGAGAGAATAAATTTCAATATTGTATTCTGAATTCCTTGCTGGGTGCCTTTTTTACTTGCATGAACACATACATATGCATGCTTGTATGTCTGGAGTTCATGGTAATATAAAATTTTCCATGGCAATGTCGTGGACATTGATCATGTGGCACATGTCTTGATTTTAACATGTGCTAATAGAATGTATGCTCTATGTATTGTTTGGTATGTGAACAATATCACAGTGACAGCTTCCTCACTCATTAATGCTAGACTTTGCAGTGCTGTAATTTCTGTGCACATGGGCATAACTTATGCATTGCCATCAGTCTCACATAGTGCTGTACCATTCATTATAATGGATCACTTCTTAATTCACACATCAATTTCAGAAGCTGCAGACAATATGCATTACTATTACATGCGGCAGATGCATGCAATACACATCTGTGTGCAGGAAATCTATTCATAACAGTGTGTTGTTTTTAAGTGCTGTTATCCACACAGCCAATATTTATGTCATCCAGGGATGCTTTACTCAAGTGCATCACTTTTGGCACAGTGAGCTTCAACACATCTTGTCAATCATGCATAACTTCTTTGGGATGCATAACCATTAGGATTTGACAGTGCAGACTTCCCTTTAAGATGTTCTACCAGATGCATGTGTGATATGTCTTTTTGTGATATACCCAGTAAATAAACAGTACATTGAAAACATTGATGGCATGGTTTACATTCCTGAAGGTGTGGATTGTGTTTTATGTATCATGCAAACCTCTCAACTGACCAGGATTGCCCTTAATTTAAACTACAGGTTTAATACTGTCCCTCTTAACTCCTCCAAAATTTGATCATTTTTGAGGAAGGTGTGTTGAATTCCCCTTATAGAATACTGACTAGTCATTACAGTTATACAAGTGTGCTCTTGAAGAACATGTATGGTGATGTACAATCACATATTATGCCAATGTCACAGATTAATGGTGGCATTATTTTAACATTGTTTATGATTGTGCCTGCTTCTTTATAATATCCATGAGTCTGTTGCTCTGTATCCCTGATTGTTTGAGATATATGCTGACAGTTAGTCATATTCAAGCAATATATTTTGCAGACCTTCACAATATGCGCATATCTATTGCATATACTGTCCTTGCTAAACGTCCTCACCAGTAATCATGTTAGTGATGTTTATATCACAACCATTAATCTCCATTTTCTGTAAACTTATGTGACAGTCACATATATATACTATAACGTGTGATGATATAAATATACTCACACAGGAGGTCTAAACAGCATTATGTACTGTGCTATGTACATATGTGCTTAATTTTATGCTATTGACTTGTCCTTGGAGTGTACATACATTGAAATGCCTTTATCTTGTGTACATTACCATATTTCGCATGTCCTCTTCCTCTTTCTTTATTCCTCTCATTCATGTCTGTGGCCCTTTTTAATATGCACACTTCCCCAGACTGGTGTATTTTTAGTGCATTTTATTTACCCTTCATGATCACCACAATATTTTTTATTTCAGTATGCCAAAACATGTAGTGTACATTGCACTGATACACTTTTCTATAATATGTTGCTACTGCAGTCATTGCATTCATTTTAGCCCTGGAGATCATTGCGGCTGTCTGCAAAATTTTGCTGAGCAAGTTTGCCCTTAGGTAAACTTGTCTGCATGTTCCATATGTATTTGTGCTGCTCTACATTGATTCCTGGCCAGCAACATTTTGCTGTCCATGCAACATTGCTTCTATCTGTGTAACCATGAGATGTGGCATGTTCAATTAGTGCTGCTGCTCATTGTGCAAACAAGTAAATTCTGTCTAGGCTTTGCGCTAAGCCAACATGGAGTTTATTGAATCCCCAGCCATATTTTTAATATAAAGATTGATACTGAGCCAGAATTAATTTATCTTTGGCCAGCACTACTGAAACTAGAATGTGCTGTGGTTTTCTTCAAATTCAGTTTCACTTCCAAACATCATTTACAGTATATCAGCAGATCCAATTATAAAATACTGGTAGCCACAGAATAGGTGGTGATCATTCTTGGTTATTATATGTATGATCTACTGTATTAATTAAGTGATGGAAGGCATGTTTTGGTTAACATTTGTTTGCATAACAAGTATTTTACAGTAGAGACACGAAGGTTAAGATAGAGGATTGCGAGTGACTTGCTAGTCCTAACCTGCTTATTATCTATTTGAGACAGGGATGCATCGAAATTCACCTCAGGAGTGCTCCATGTACTACATAAATGTTACATGACAATATATTCATTATGCTATTTTTTATTTTTTATTTTATTTCAGAAACATCACTTGATAAATATACACCTAGCATGCTGTGATGTCCATAAAAGTATGTCATGAGAGAAATCCATACAGCATGTACAATATGTCTCTCTCAACCCTTCTGTAGCTATAGTTATACCATGTGCTAGTTAAATTAGACACTGACTTTTTGAATGTCATCATTTTCTTTATTGGTTTTGTAGGCAGTAAGTTAAACGTCTCATGCATATCTACAAATAATGTAAGATAGCATTCTCATTCCAAGGTAATACTTTATAATAAAATTCCTAGCTGATGAAATAAGCACATGGGAGTGCATAACAGACAAAATAAATCTTAAAAAAAACTATATTTTTTGTCCCCACTCCATAACAAAATCCCTAAAATTAATAAAACCAACTCCCAGATCTCACATTGTTCATGATAAGTGGCAGTCATGACAATAAAAAGCACAAGCACCATCTCAATCTACACTCATCTTACTCATAAATCCAGTTATCCCTCCCCCACCTGCCCCCACACATACACATACACACAAAAGGCAGCATTGGGTAAATTGGCACTGTAGGTGAAAAGGTGACACAGTGACTCCTTCACTCCATCAACTTCTCACTCCATCCTGTTTACTTTTTTCTTACTTTTTCTCAGTTTGTCTTATTTTGTTGAGCAGATATTCAAGCATTCAACATGTTGTCTGAGAATTATCGAGGAAACAACGGCATTAAGCCCACCCCCCCGACACCATGGTGATTCTGGAAGCTCTGAGGTGCATTTTAAAATTTTTTTAGACAACCTTTTTATCAAATGATGGCCCGAATGAAAACCATAATCAAAGGAAGAAAGTCATACCCTGGGATTCAATAAACTCCATGCAGGAAGAGTGCTATTCCTGCAAAGAGTGAACCATGTCTGTGTCCACACAGCCCTAACAGCAGCGCACCTTGCATATTCATGAAGTCGCGCTACTGATAAGGGCTGTACAGACATGAACAGTGAGCGAGTGCATCATAATATTAGAGAATTTCTCTAATAATATGGCAGTATTTCAGTGTCCATGGACATTGAAATGAAATAAATTAGTATTTCAGTGTCTATGGACACTGAAATACATAAGGAAGCAGGAAAGCAATGCAGGGTCTGTGTGTGACAGGTTCTGTGACATACCCTCTGTATTGTAAAAGTGCCATACAACACCTCGCAAACTGTTAGAGCAGGAAGTGTGGTCAAAGGCACAAATAATTGGGGGACAAAGCCCTAAAAATAAGGGCACCATAGATATTGCTCCTACAAACTTAGAAAGTTCATAGAAAGCAGATTATGCATTAGCATGAATTTCCAAAGGATTGAAGTCTGTAAGTCAAATGTATGCCATTATTTCCTGACTGCAGTCCTCAATGACTTGTCAGAAAACCACAATACTCACTATATAATATAATAATATAACAATAATATACTTATTATTTTTCCCATGCTAAGGAATGTTTAAGCATAGCTGAGCAGGTGCACGCATTGTGGCCCTCTGCTTAGCATTGCTTAAACATCCCATAGGAGATAAATAAAAATATACATATGAAATTCTGAAACTCTGATAGTGTAGATGTTAGAGTTCTGGGTTTACATGTAGGCATTTGTTGTTCAAGTACCAAGACAGGCAAGTTATTTTTATATGAGAAAGCAGTGTTAAAATATTTTTTCAACTTAAATTATGTAGTAAGTGTTTTTTGTCAACCAGGCTAGTGTAGCTTGATTAAAATGGAAGTGTGAGTGTATATAACAGGTGACACCTCCCATGTGTATACGAGTGTCCCATACAGTATAGTCATACCCCTTGCTAATGTAATGAAAGCATATAGAGGGATGTCATGTAAAGTCAATCATATACACTGACTACATGAAGTCATTATTCTGATATTTTCTAAAAATGAAAAGTGAGCAATGGTTAACAATGCTCAGCAATGTTTACCAGGTTTAAGTGTCACTTAGACATGAATGCTAAGCAGCAGATAGCTCAGCTAAGCAGATTTGCACACTGTTAAGCACTGCTCAGCAATTACCCCTTTAAGCACTGTTCAATTCAGCTTAGCAGATTTGTGCACTGCTTAGTAGGGCTTAACATGTTCAAAGTGGTCCAATGACAGCATAGTGTGGAAATATCGCCCTATTTAAATGGCACAGACAGGAATACAGCCAGAATTTGTTATAGTTCATCTATGCAGGTACTATGGTCATAGCTCAGTGTTATGAGAAATAGCTTCATTGCTAATTTTGCACACCCAGACATGGTTCGAATCCAGGGAGTGGTCCTAAGATGTGTGCATATCTACACACAAGGAATCAGGAATAAATGTAAAAACAGTCAGATAGTGTTAACAGATATTTTCTCCACAGGTTTTACAGGTAAGGAAACATTGGTAGTAGCTGTATGACGGGCATACTAATAAACTGTGTAGAACGGTTCAACTGTCCCATCACATGCCAGCAAATTACAGCAGGATAGGTACGTACAACATGCACTCTTCCTAATACATGTCTCTCAAGTGTCATACTGTTGTGGCTAGTGATCACTGCTGCCAATAACCCTGGACACAGATTGGAAACCAGTTGAAGTATGCCAGTAGCACACTCACATAATAGCAGTTCAGGGTACCCTTCTTGTGCCAGATATGTAACCCTGACATATACGATTCCACTCTAGTCATGTACCCAGAGCTGTTGCAGTTTGCCCCATACCATTCCAGGCTGACCATTTAATAGGTATGTTTGTGCTACAGAAGCTATGTAAAGTGAGGGCAGACCCATAGAGTATTGAGCAGTACTGTTGTGGAAAATAGAAGCATAAACAGTTGTTAATGGACTTTTTGTCTCCCCCACCCCTCTTCTGGATCAATATTATAATCCATATGCTATGGGTATGTTTTTCTCCAAACCTAATGTTGGGACTTGTGTTCTATTATTTTTCATATATTTGATTGGTTGCCTGTTAACATACCTTGTTTAAATACAATTGTTGGTGGCCAGGTGCTGTCAATGTTACTGGCATGCTGTTTTGATGCATACTGTTGTTCCATTTATGCATGTGTTTGTTTTGCTATGCAACTGTTTCAAATCTGTTTTATGGGGTTAATTGGAACACCCATGCATAGTATTAAAACTAATCTTGAAATGTGTTTTTCATGACAAACCAACATATTTTTTAAAACCTCAACACCATAGCACATTTGGGAAGGCAGATTGTGGCGGATACGCCTGTCCCGCCTCATCTGGGAACCAACCCTGGACTTTCTTATCTGTTGATCCTGCATGACCTTTGGGTGGAACCGCCTCAGGGGAAGGGGACCATTCCACCCCCAGGAGAGGGTGTGGACAAGAGCCTGTCACCTGCAGTCAGTTCCGGGGGTGGGTGGGGGAGGGATAACTGGATATATGAGTAAGATGAGTGTAGAGTGAGATGGGTGCTTGTGCTTTTTATTGTCCTGACTGCCACTTATCATGAACAATGTGAGATCTGGGAGTTGGTTTTATTAAACCGGGGGTTTGGTGTGCAGTGCCATCCGAGCAGAGTTGGGTGGGCAGCTGTGACAGATTGAGGGCCACCTGGTGCACCTTGAGGGGCAGGCCGCCCCACCTGTCCAGCCCCCAGCACAGTCACCTTCAGGGCCATGAAGGAGCAGTGGTGACTGCCCATGGCTGGGGACCTCTGTCCCACTGTATCCATTTGGGGTATCATGGGCTTCTGATTCCCAACCACCCTCCCCATCAAAGGTGTTTACCCCCCTCATGTGTCATATACTGCTCCTGTCTGCTCTCTTGTCTGTATTGTCTGTCTGCAAATGCAACCTATCCCACCCAACCTACCTCCCCAAACATACCTACAGCCCTTCCCCAGCATCCAACTCTCACCTTAATAAAGAAAAGGGCATCTGTCCCACAAAAAAGCATTGTCCCATACATAGCTCTACATTTGTCCCCATATACAAAGTAATCAATCAAGTGCCAGATTATTCCGCAAATGTCTGTTGCCAACACCCCTTTCTTTAGGGTGTGAGGCTGTAAATTCAAAATTCTACATGTTATTCACAGCTGTTGCTGCAGAAGAAATGTAGAACTATGGTCCTTTACTATACCCATCCTGCACATCTTTATCTGCTTTTTGTGATGCTTTACCCCCTCCCTGTCTTCATTTCACCCCTTTCCTATCACCCTTTTTTCTCCTTTTTTTCTTTAAAGAAAATTAGTGCAGGTGTAAGTGAGATTAAGCGGTGCTAAGAAAAAAGGGCTTAAACGTCTATTAGCAATGTTTAGCTCTGGGCAAAACCGTGCAAACCTACTTACAACTGCTGAAAAGTGCCTTAGTCAATCTGTCTCCATCAGCTCTTGTTCTGCCCGGCAACAAAATAATAAGCCCTACCATGTTTCAAATGCAGGAAGCTGTGCACTACAATCACAGCAATGTACCACTACATCATCTGAGCTGTGGACATCTGTAATACTTTTACAAACATATCAGTCATTCTGGTCATTTTACATTAATGAAAAAAGTAATTATTTACAAGTCTGGAAACCAGGACCCTGTGCACAATAATGACAGCAACGTACCTTTACACCATCTGAGATGTAGGAATTCATAATGAGTTTACAAACATATCATGCACAACAGTCATTTAACATAAGGGGAATTATATATCTGTAGTACTGTTATATACATATATATGTATATATAGATACCAATATATATCTATATATCTATATATCTATATCTATATATCTATATCTATATCTATATATATATATTTATATGGATTCACTTCAGAAGATCGAGTTTCCGAAATCTCGAAACTCATATGATCGAGACCATATGTTCGAGTTTTCAGAAACTCGAATATCTGAAGGGGGGGTTAAATTTGTGTTGTGAATATGTTAAGTGAGGGATTCTGCACGGGGCAAGCCCTCTGCACCCCTGCTACTTAAATATACTAACTCCAAGATTGTGCTGCAGTGGGGAACAGGGAAATCTCCTGTTCCATAGTGTCTGTAGAAGCATGGAATGGGAGATTTCTGTTTTAACCACTGTAGAGCGATCTCAGAGTTAGTATATTTAAGTAGAGGGGGTGTGGGGGACGTCTGAAAATGTGTTTTTTTTTTTTGGTTCACTTCTGATGTTCGACTTGCTGAAAACTCGAACATATGGTCTTGGCCATATGAGTTTCGAGATTTCGGAAACTCAATCATCTGAAGTGAATCAATATATATATATATATATATATATATATATATATATATATATATATATATATATATATATATATATATATATATATATATATACATATACATAGACATATAGACAGATAACCAACCTCTTACTGCAACACATCTGCAAAAGCTGGACAAACGGGGGGGGGGGGTAAAGGGCAAACAGTAGTGACATCTTTGTAATATGGCTGTCATATGTGTAGCAGTCTGCTAGAGTGGCATGGTGTGCTTTAACATATAATGTCAGATAGATTCCAGGTCTGAAACACAAATGAATGTCATTATTTATTGATGTCAATGCTCACATCATCCCAATGATTTCTCAGAAACCCACAGCTGTTGTGGCCAACAAACAAAACATATGAGCCATGCATCAGGAAACTGTCTAGACATCTGGACGGTGGAGATGTATGACCACAGTCATGTAACAGATTGGAAAAACCCATGACAACTGCCAACCATGTCACCCAGCATCTTCTGAAACACAGTAAGACCAACACAACACTACCCAAATCAGCTCTGGGCAATTACCCATGTATATCTAAATATATCATGCAGTACAGGGATGGAATTGTAGGGAAAAACAGATATAGGTGCATAAATGTCCAGCCACAACCATTTACACCACAGTAACAGCAATGTACCAGTACCCCAAATGAACTCTAGTGTAGAATGACTGTTTGGATGAACATATCTTGATTCCCAGTCACACACTAAACTGACATATACTGGCCGAACTCACTATGTACTGGGAATCCTGAGGTGTTACAGGACATTTTTCAGTCTGCCCCTACAAATATACGCACCTGATAGACAACCAGCAGCCATAGCAGCATGCAAAATAAAAGGATCTGTGACACTCACATCTGCTGCTCTCCCTACTCAGCCAAACATCTACACACAGCACTGCTACACAATCTTGGCAGTTGCTTCACAATGGCCAGACATACATAACTCTCATATGTGCAGATTTCCACAGAATCTCCAGGGTGTGTGACCATATTTATGGCCACTGCCGCATAACACTTTCAGGAGTCTGCTAAGTCAATGGGATGATACCGTGAGTGTAGTCACTAAATAATGATATCACATACCTCTGACCATCTTACTACAAGACATCTGAGCAAAGCATGACATACTTGGTGGACAGGGGGCCAGAAAGAGGGACATATCTCTCATAATGGTACTACAAACTGAAATAGTTGCCAGTGTCACAGGCTTTGTTGTAACATAAGATCCCTGATGGATATGATGTGAAACACCAATAGATGTCAACAGTCACTGACTAGAATTCTCACATTATCCTATTGCTTCCACAAAAACAGAAGTTGTCTGAGCAACACACCAAACATTACAGGCAAATATCTGGGCAGTCTGTGGACATCAGGACAGTGGAGAGGTATGTCAGAGACATATAACTGTCAGACATCAAGTCATGCAGAAAATGCATGCCCAGATGAACCCTGTTAAACTAGAAACCCTCTATGTGTATAACAGCACTACTGACTTACAATCTGTACCCATTTCTTGAGCTTTGTTCCCCATGTTGTTGGGCTGTCTCCACATGTCCTCCCCTGAGAGGTATTCCCACCTAGTGTCTGTGAAGCTGTAGCCCTCACACCTCCATAATGTCCTCCACACAGGCAAGGAAAAGGGTCAAGGCACACATGAAGGCTGTAAGTATAGCACTGTGTTGCTATGGCATTGGCAAATGGAAAGACAACACAGCTGCTCTGGATGCAAGTAACAAGTGGGAGACACTGATTGGTGCACAGGCCATCGCCTGCTCAGGAACAGTACCTACAAAAGGCAAACTGCTGTCTATGCTACACAGTCACATCCCATCTCCATGAAGACAGACTGTGTCCACACAAACCTAAACATTTGCATTGTTGTGAGGAAACTCTTGAAGACTATAACAAGTATGTCAATCATGTAAGCTTGTAATGGAATGCAGAAGGGGGTGCAATGATGTTAAATGTGACATTAAATACTAGGCTGCATCAAGACCTGCTGGACTCATATGCTGCTGTCCAGCATAGGTTCATAGGTTCATAGATTAGTACTAGGGTAACTGCCCCTGCGAGCCATTGTAAGCCTAGCCAATTATCCCCTGTGAGATTCAAACCCTGTACCGTGTTTTTGTAAGGTAAACACCTTAGCCATTAGGCCACCCTCCCAACTCCTATGGCCATTTCTTCCTGCCCTGCCTGAATTGACATGGAGCACATCTCTGGCCCCTGAGTCACTCCAGCAAAGGTCAGCTCATGTATGACTACTAATGGAGTCTCTGATGTCCAATACTGAGTGTGTGACTGGTAGGCCAGCTACCTGGGATGTTGTAATTATTCATGTCACCTGTGAATGCTACTCTGATACATATGCTTGTCTTACAAATGTAAGAGATGTACATAAGGTATGTGCATACTACATGACAGGTGCAGATGTGTGTGTTGAACTGTATGTGATATACTGAGCCATACCTGACAACTGTACAGTGTTTTTCAGACTGACCACATGTCTGCCTCATATACGTAGTCAATGCCTCAGACAGTTGTGTATTGTCTAGCACATCACTGGCAACCCATTTAAAGATGGAAGTCATAATAAATTAGCATACATGTGATTGTCAGATGTCATATCCTGCAGAGTATATCTGTGAATGTGACACCGTCTTCACTGGCAACTAAGTTTCAGCTAGATTCATAAAGTCATAATATGTACTGGCATTTGCCCACCACTGACGTGTGCCTTTTTGCAGATGTCTTGCTCTAACAGGAGTTAGATGTCTCACCATGAAACCCATGTCAGTGCAAGCATACCTTGTCCTATAGGATGCTGACATTTGTGTAGTCACTGACACCTGCTTTCTAGCTGTGGAGAGCACACCAACCTTGTCAGGTCACTGATCCCATCAAATGTTTAGACCCAAAATGAAACCATGCAAAGCCACAGGAGGCAGTGTTGAACATTATCATACACATACACACCTCCCGGCTGGCCAAACAGTATGATGCAAGGGTGACATCCCAAGTGCAGTTAGTTGACAAAACACCTACTCAAATCATACCTAGCTATAGGCCTCCATCCATGACTATGGACACCCACCACACCTACTGGGACCTGATTGAATCTGTCAGGATTCAGTCATCTACCCTGCTCCTGGGTGACTTCAAATACAACATAGTGTGTATGACCTATGCGACCTGAACATGAATGCATATAGATTCCTCACCTTTGTCAATGAAAATGCAGTGGATCAGCCAGTCAACATTCCTACAGCAGGTAGAAATCTCATGTACCTGGTCCTAACCAACATGAGTAGCCACTGTAGCACTATTACAGTGCCATCCCCCTTGGTAATATCTGACCAGATAGCCATTACTGTTCAGGTCACCATCTCCCCTGCCCCCCTTTACAGTGTCAAACAGAATGAACTGTACTCAAATGACTATAAATCCCCTCAGAGCAAGTAGAAGTAGCTGTACAGCCAATGTCCCATTTTTTGGAACTAGCAGCAGTGTCCAGGCCCATACCATAATACTATGTGGGCACCTACATAGCTGTATGGGCTCAGCAGTACCTTACAGGAGAACATCATCTCCCACAAGGTAGGTTAGTTGCCTGTGATGGACAGCAGCAATACATAAATACTATAATAGGTGGAAACAATTCCTGGACAGGCCAAGAAGGAACAGATGCCTCATTGTAAACAATGTCACCCTGGTCTGCACAAGCAAATAAGGGCATAGGTGATGTACCCTAAGGCTATATTTGAGTGCAAATTAGACACATCCACCAAGGCAAATCACTAGACCTTCCAACATGTGTCTGCAATTCCAAAGGCAACACACAAATCTGCTCTGCAATGGCAGTCAATAACACCACATGCACATATGGCATAGATATAGGCAACCAGCTGCAGACAGGTAAAGTGTAAACACCACCCCCCTGTCCCCCCAGTGGCACACATGTGCATGTACAGCACCTACCCCCCTCCTCTCATCATCAGGAAGCAGGTCCATAATGCCCTCTCAAAGACAACACACAGAGGTCTCCATAGGCATGATACCATCCCTGGCTGCATCCCACATGAACACAGGCATGGGCCTTCAGATCCATTGTGCACTGTAGTCAACCACAGCCTGAGCACCAGTGTCATTCCATCTGCACAGAGGACAGCCACTGTCATCCCTATATACAAAGGTGGAGCAATCCACCAACCCAGCCAGTATTATGCACATCAGCCTAATTAGCCTGCTCTGTAAGTGCATAGAAAGCAATATCAAGGACATTATGAACAGGGGCATCAGCAACATCAAAATGCCTGGGCCCACACTCCATGCTATTGTCAAAGGGAGATCAGGCCAGTTAAACATGATCTACTTCTCTGCAGTGGTCAACAAATACAGGGATGAGGGGAAGATGGCATACAATACCTACCTTCACCTAGCCCAATCCTCTCACACTAATCCCCAGGTGGACAGGATACATACACATACACAGCTAGGCATCAACCTGTAGGTTACCAGATGGGCAGTTAACTAGCCCAATGATAGTACCTACTAATTCAGAGTAGAAGAACCCACCTCTAATAGTAGATCCATCCACAACTGTGTACCACAAGGATTGTTCTGGGGGCCTGTACTGTTTGAGATATATGTATCTAAGGTACAGGACAAAAGCAATGGTTGTGGCTGACCAGGTGTATGGAGGCTTGCAAGCTTCCCACTGTCTTACATTCCCCTACTGATGTGATCATCACCCAAGAGGCACTCACACAGTTACTAACTGGTATAAGAAGCATTACTGCAAACAGAATGCCAAGAGAGGTGTCATTTCCCCTGCTGTGGCAGATGTCCCCCACACTAAGTATGACAGTAATAATGTACTGAGCATGCAATCAGATGTGAGGCGACTTGTGTACTGAGGTTGGTAGCAACCTGGCGGTTTCCCACCATGTGGACACCACTGTACGGAAGACCATCAACATGGCCCACCTCTCAAATATGGGTATGTCACAGGTAGGCCATAGGTAGATGTAAAGTGAGGGCAGACTTCTACAGTATTGAGCAGTACTGTTGTAAAAATAGAAGCCTATGTAGTTGTTAATGCACTTTTCTTCTCTCCCTCCACCTCTCATCTGCATCACTAATTATTAATTATATAGTACAGGT
The DNA here is from genome assembly GCF_019279795.1 of Protopterus annectens. Taxonomy (NCBI): domain Eukaryota; kingdom Metazoa; phylum Chordata; order Ceratodontiformes; family Protopteridae; genus Protopterus; species Protopterus annectens. The sequence goes on along the minus strand of NC_056736.1, from coordinate 209,468,912 downwards.
ATGTTTTTACCAAGCCTAATGTTGGGGCATGTGTTCCATTATTGTTCTATAATTAATTGCATGTTAACATACTTTGTTCAAATACCATTATTGGTGGCCTGTTGCCATCATTGTTACTGACATGCTGTTACAATGCTTATTGTTGTTCCAGTTATGTATGTGTTCTGCTTGCTATGCACCTGTTTCACATCTGTTGTTTTGGGTTAATTTGAACACCCATGCATGCCTTTAAAAATAACATTGAAATGTTTTATTCATGACTAAGCAATATACCTTGAAAAACCTCAACACCATAGTACATTTGGGAAGGCCGATCCCAGCAGATCCTCCTGTTCCACCCCTTTTAACCATGGCACCGGGCCCCAGCACATCTGGGACCTACCATGGAACTTCATCTTCTGCAGGCCCTGTACCACCTGGGTGCAAGCACAGAGCTGAGCCTGTCATCTGCAATTAGTTCTGGTGTATGGTGTGCAGTGTCATCTGCTCTGAATTGGGTGGCCAGCAGTGCCAGATGGAGGGGCTGCCTGGTGCACGTTGAGGTGCAGGCTGTCCCTCCTGTCCAGCCTGAAACGCACCCACCACTGAGGTTTTGAAGGTGCAGTTGTGACTGCCTACAGGTGGGGATGACAGTCCCATCATATCCATAGGGGGGCTCATGGGCCCTGATTCCCAAACACCCTTTGGGTCCAAAGTGTTTACCCCCCACATGTGTCATACACCACCACTGTCTGCTGTCTTGTCTGTCTCCCTACATAACTTACCTCCCCAGATTACCTACAATCCTTACCCAACACTCCACTCTCACCCTAACAAAGAAAAAAAGGGCATCTGTCACCAAAACAATTATTGCCCCATACATAGCTGTACATTTCCCAAGGTGTCCAATGGACACATAATCCGGTTCTATTGGCTTGACAACACATTTCTGTTGTCCTCACCCCTCTCTCTGAGGTTTGAGTATCCAAATTCTTCTCCAAATTCCATACAAATGCACAGCTGTTGCTGTATTGCAAATGGACAGCTATGATGGGCATTCCCTACACCCATCCTGCACATCCCTTGCTACCTTTCATATTGTTTTTCCCTCTGCATGCCCCTTTCTCACCACTTTCCTATAACCCCTTTTTCTTTTCTCTTAAAGAGATTAGCACAGATGTAAGCAGGAGTAAGTGGGAGTAATGAGTTTGCGCGATGCTAAGTGAAGCAAAAATGGATTAAGCATCTGCATGGTTAACCGTATGTTGGCATCGCTTAGTGTCACACAAACCTATGCAACCCTTCTTAAAGCCACTTAAAACTGTTTTAATCACTCTGTCTCCATCAGCCACAGTTTTGCCTAGCAACAAAATAGTTAGCCCCACCAAGTCTGAAATCCAGGATCCCATACACTACAACATTAGAGCTGTACTAATGTCTGATGCTTTTTCAAACATATCATTCAATAGAGTCATTCAACAGTAGGGAAAAAGCTCTGTAGAATCACTCAGGTTTTGTATATATACATATACACATTGTCAAAGGAAAAAACTTCAAAGACCAATACACGTAAGGTTCAGTTAAGGTACATTTAATAACTTGCAGCAAGGAGACAAAAACATGCAAATACAAGATTTTGCCTAACTACTAACAGGAAGTATGCTATTCTTATACTGTTTTACAAGACATGGCCTTCTATAGCTGACGTAATCAAACACAACTTTCAGTATTGTTTTACAGCAGATGTTTCTCGGATTTTCTGCTGACATGACTAGATTTGTGAGAAACTTTTGGGAAAAACAACCTGGCCTTGGTGGGCACTAACCCGTTACAGGCCCCTATTGTACAATTCTAATACATGTGTTACATTTCAAGGTACTTTTCTAACTCAGGCATAAGCAAATGCTGATTACAGTTCATCTTTTCAGTCTTTGTTCTAATTATCTATAGCTTCTGCAGCTGTGTATTTTCTCACAGCACAAGCGGAACTTCTTGTCTAAGTTTCATAACATTTATACAAGTGGTATTGTTCTATTCATTATTTTCCTGACACAAGCAGAAAACATATGCTTCTCAGTAAATTTCCAAGGCATAAGCAAAGATTTTAGCTGCGCATATTTCATGACAATACAAGGTCAGAAAGTTTCTGCAATTTGTACAGATTCATGCAGTGTAAAATAGAATAAATGTGTTAACCCTTTTCAAGCTCTAAATGCACTAAGCATATTACTAATACATACACTAATACATATTTTTCTGACACACACACACACACATATATATATATATATGTATGGAGATACATATATATGAAAAATATATTAAAGATGTGTGTGTGTGTGTGTGTGTGTGTGTGTGTGTGTGTGTGTGTGTGTGTGTGTGTGTGTGTGTGTGTATATATATATATATATATATATATATATATGTGTGTGTGTGTGTGTGTTTGTGTGTGTGTGTGTGTGTGTGTGTGTGTGTGTGTGTGTGTGTGTGTGTGTGTGTGTGTGTGTGTGTATGTGTGTGTACATAACATGTAGTGCAGTAATACCTCAGGACCATACCTCTCAACCTCTTAGTGCAAGACATCTAGGCAAAGGCTGTCAAAATGGGGGGGCAATAGGCCAAAAGTAGGGACGTACTTTAAATATTCACATTATAAATGTAGACAGTTGCAAGAGTAACATGGTTTGTTTCAGCATACATTTTCAGAAGGATATGAGGTCTGACACTGAAATGTATGTCATCATTTACTGACAGAAATCCTCAGATCATCACAGTGATTTACCAGAGAAATACGAATAATTTGTGGAACAGACCAAAAATATGAGCAATAAACCTGGACATTCTGAAACAGTCCAGCCAGTTGACAGGTATTCTCAGAACCCCTTAGTGTAGTGAGTTTGGACCAAGCCTGACAAAATTGGGGGAGAAATCCATGAACATAGGGACATATCTAAAATACTTGAGTACATAAGCTGAGACAGTTGCTGCAGTAACACTGTCTATTCTAACATATATTGACTGAAATAGCTAGTGACCTAAATCCTCACATCATCCTATTGCTTTGTCACAAATACACAACAGTTATAGGGACCAGACCAAAGATATGAGCCAGACAACTGGACATCCTATGAATATCTGGACATACCATGACATTAGGGAAACCATACTGAACTGCTAAGCATGTCACCAAGCACCATCCAAACTACAGTCAGACTGCCACAACACTACCCAAAATCAGAAAGAAAATTTCACATGCATTTGCAAATATATTAGGCACTACAGGCATATAACAGTAGGGAAAAACAGACACCGGTATGAAAGTGCATACCCACAACCAATTCCACCACAGTCACAGTGACATCCTGATAAGCCAAATGAACACTATAGTATAATGACTGTGTGAATAAAAATATTGTGTTTGCTACTCACACACTACCCCTACATATACTGGCCCAATTCACAGTGTAGTAGGAATCCTGAGGTGGTACGGGACATGTCTCAGCATTCTGCTACAAACATATACAGCCAATAGACCACCAGGAACATTAGCAGCATGCACAGTCAGATAGAAAAGGAGCCTTGACACTTACATCTACCCCGCTCTCTACACAGCCCAACTAACATCTACACACTGCACTGCTGCAAAATTCTGACAGTTTGTTAACAATCGCCAGACATATGAGGACCTCTCAACTGTACAGATTTCCACAGAATATCCAGGCATTGTCCTCATATATATGGCCTCTACCTCATAACATGTCTGGCATTCTGCTAACATCACTGGGATGATATCAGGAATGAAGGCACTAAATAATGATATACCATATCTATCAACCTTGTATTGCATGACATCTGGACAAAGCCTGATATAACTGGGGGACTGAGGCCCAAATATAGGGGCATATTTGAAAGATTACCATTAGAAACTGAGAAAGTTGCTGGTGTTACAGGGTTTGTTGTAACATATCTTTTCTGAAGGATAAGTCAGAAACACAAATGGATGTTAGCATTTACTGACTGCAATCCCTAGAATATGCTACTGATTTGCCAAGGAGAAAAACTGTCTGAGGAACAGACCAAAAATATGAGCCACACATCTAGACATTCACTGAAACTCTGTAGAGTTGAAAGGTATCTTCGGTAGGAACTGCCACTGTGCTATACAGGTGAACAGCAATAATGTGTACATAGGTGCAGTGTGTGCTAGGTGAAGGCCCATCACCTACTAACACTACTCACATACCAGAGGTGTATATTAGTAGTAACATTAAGTGGAAAGGGCTGCACTGCATGATGTTGAGGGCCTGTCCAGAGTGTATATCTGTGTGTCGTGAATGTCAACAGTTGGCTATTGTGAGGTCTGTGTAATGCCTTTGTGCCACCTCACCTCTATTTGTTTTTTTTGGGTCCATGTGTGTGTATGTGACACCAGACCTTATAGTGCAGGTATTAATGTACACATGTTGTCTTCCCCTCAAAGGTGGACATGGTGGCTGTGATTCCTCCTGCTCAGAATCTGATGTCAGTGTCTCTGCAGACTCTGACCTGTATGGTGGTCCTAGTGAGGCACAGGTGGGATTGTCAGGGGCTGGATCTGTGCCATCGGTTGGCATCCCACAATTGTCCACAATGTCCCACACACAGTCGCAATGCCCACACATACCTCATCTCTAGCAGCCACAGATAATGGACAGTTGGCAGGTGGTGGCATGAAACAGGCTGGTGTGGTGACTATGACAAGTGTGAGTGTAGACACTAGCCATAGCCAGAGTGCAGGTGAGGTCCCACACAGGTGGGTGAACAGGGATGGTCAAAGGAGGACTGCTGCCCATTAAGCCACTGTCACAAGTGCCACAGCATGTGTCACCAGATGCATATTTCAGGCTGTCATGGATGCAGTGGCATGTAGTGAATGCAACACCCGACAAATACTCAGGGTCTTGGATGCAACTCTTTCTGGCTTACACGATGACATATAAGTTCATGTTGAGGCCACATGTCAAAATATTGAGGTCATGAATAGATGGTGGGGTGAGACCGTGGCAATCCTTGACCATAGAATTTCAGTGCTGCAGGATGTGGTGGGATTTGGGGGTCGGTCACGTGGATGTAAGATCAGCACCAACATCAGCTGAGAGTCTGTGTGGCCATGCACATTCACACTCCTGTAGTGACAGTCCAACTAGCAGTACTGAAGGACAGGTGCTGTCCACACCACAACAGAGCAGCCCATGGGCAAGTGATCCTGGCTGGTCCCATCAGGGACATAGATCCAGCAGACAGTAGTCACCATCAAGGAATAGTACTGCATCTGGCCTTGGGCAGGACCAGTTCATGTGTCCATGGCCAGAGATGGCGAACTGTACATCCTGCCATGTATGGTCCACAGCTGTCCAACATACCCCTGTGTGGGGCAGCCACATGGAGTGACTGTGTGCATACAAAGACACACACATCACCATCACAGCCAGGTCACCTCCAGACACACACACCACCTCTACATGGCCAATTCATAGAACAACCCTCCAAACACACACAGATGATGTCAACTATATGGCCCAGCCTAGGCCTCTGGTAAACTCACACAACACCCTGTGCATATGATGATACCTGTGCCACATCCCTGTCATCCATACCACTGATGCATGGGCATGCTAATATGGTTCTGATGCACAGGGTGAATTAAGTACAGTTTAGCTATGTAATACTCTGTAAGGTGCTGTCAGCTGGCATTTGTAATGGGTACACTTCAGAGTGTGTGTACATTTTCAGCCATGATGCATTATTGGTATTAGTAACACTGACTGAATGTAGTCTCACATGCTGTATTCTGTTTGTGTTCTAGGTGTCTGTGTGTCAGCAGAATGTGGCCCTGCAGAAATTGCCAATGAGGGGTATGGCAGTGTGGCAACACATTGATCATGTCAGAGCTGAGGTACAGCTGCATATTTTCACATTTACCAGGTCTGTGTAACAGTTATTGCATGTGTCACAGAGCTTATAGGGCTGAGGGGTGATACAAGTAAGTCTATGGTTGTTGACGTAAGCAGCCCTTGTAAAGTGGACAATGGTAAGTGTAGTGGGTGGAACACACCTCAGATTGGTAAAACTCACACCCCCAGAGGATATTGTGTCGACCAAACACACACACACACACACACACACACACACACACACACACACACACACACACACACACTTGCCAAGACTGAGATTAGAACCCCTACCTATCTAGTTATTGTTAATACAGTTTTACATTTATCGCACACACCATGGAACTTATAGTGTGAAGAGTGTCCAGCAGTTCTTCTTAGGTGAACATCGCCAGCTCTTGTAAAGTATGGCAATGGGAAGTGTACTGTGAGAGTGAGGCCTCAAAATGCTGTATCCTATGAATATACACACTTACAAAAACTTATACACACACATTTTCCAAGACTCAGATTAGAACCCCTACCTATGTAGTCATTGGTAGTATAGTGTTATGCAGTTACTGCATGCTCCACAGAGCTTATAGGGTGGAGAGTGTCCCAATGGACCTATATAGTGAATAACATCACCAGTCCTTGTAAAGTATGGCAGTGGTAGGTGTACTGGGTGAGAAGGGCCTGAAACTACTTTCACCCACATGTTTATACACTCACAAATATGGTTATACACACTAATGCACACACACACACACACACACACACACACACACACACACACACACACACACACACACACACACACACACACACACACGTTTGCCATTAATGAGAGCCATAAGTTCATAGGTTCATAGGTGTGTACTAGGCGAATGGCCAAGGAGCCTTTATAAGCCTAGCCCATGGGATTACCCTGGCATCATGCCACCTGACGATAGTCCCCAGTGTGTCTAATGAGTATAGCCACTGGAGTGAACCTGGGGTGGGATTTCTATTCATCATCTACTCATCCAGATTTCCCTTGAAAAAGGCCAGTGAGGTGCTCTGCTTGACATGTATGTGAAGTCTGTTCCATAGCGTGTGCAGTCACTGGGTTATGAACCTGTCCCTCCAGCATGTTCTGTTGATTGTGGAACTGGGGTTCAGGTCAATGGGGCATGTGGTGTGGACGGACTGCGTTCTTTAGATGTGGCATTCCTGACAGAGCTGAGTCAGACATGGCTTTGGAATTCAGGCTGAGATTGCCTCTAAGTAGCCAATATGAGACATAGAATAGTTGGAGTTATTAGAGTCTGTCCATATAGGACAAGTGTTTAAGGCCTAGGATCCTCTTTGTGATGTACTTTTGCAGTCTCTCAAGTTGTTGCAGATGTCCTGTGAGGTACATGCCAAATTGGCCATTGTACTCGTTGATTGGCCTAATGAGGGGAGGGAGACAATGACCTCTTACTTCCTGGATGCAACACCCTTAGTAATGAGATGTTCCACATAGAAGGACTTTCTGAACACAGTGGCACTGTGGTGGTCAACAGAGAGCTGGCTGTCAACCTGTGTTCCAAGTTCTCTTATAATGACTTCAGTGTTCAGTGGATTAGCATCGATGTGGTGATTCATGGGAACCATATTGTTCCCAATGGAGATGTTGGCACATTTTCTGGCATTGAGCTCAAGTCCAGGGTTCTGACACCAGTCGTAGGTCTCAGTGATGCCTTTCTGCAGGATGTCAACATCACATGGTGAGGAAATTATTGCACACACCTTGCAGTCATCTGTGAACATTGTCAGTAAGAGGCCCTTTGTGTTGGGCTGGACTTCAATGTTGTAGATCCTGAACACAAGGGGAACCAGGAGCAAACCCTGTGGGAATCCACTTGTGACTGTTCGGCAGCCTGACATGGAGTCCACTGCTTTCAAACTGTGGGTTCTATCTGTGAGCCATTTTACAATCCACCTAGTGATATAAGGTTTGATGCCTAGCTGAGTGTGTTTGTCTATGATTCCTGATTGGGGAATGGTATGAAAGGATTAGAAGGTCCACCTATCTTGTCATTTATTCCATACTGTTACATAGTTATTGCATGCGGCACAGAGCTTATAGGGCTGCAAATTGTCTACAGGTACCTCTACAGTGGATGCAACAGTAGGCCTTATAAAGTGGACATTGGAACATGTACTGGGTGGACCACAGCAAAAAATTGCAAAACCCATCCCCTCAATGGATATGGTTCTCACATAAACACCCATGCAGGATACTCTCTAGTGCATGCACACAGACACACACACACACACACACACACACACACACACACACACACACACACACACACACACACACACACACACACACACACACACACACACACACACACACACACACACACACATTTGCCCCTACCGATCTAGTTACTGCTAATACAGTGTTATGCATTAATCGCACTTGCAATGGAGCTGATAGGGTGAAGGGTGTCCCCAGGTACTTCTAAGGTGAGGATCATCACTGGCCCTTGTAAAATATGGCAATGGGTGATGTACTGGGTGAGAGAGGCCACAAAATACTTTAACCTACATATATACACTTACACACACAAATACACTCACACACACATTTGCCAGGACCGACATTAGAACCCTTGCCTAACTAGTTATTTATACTATAGTGTTATGGAATTATCGCATGCACCACAGAACTTGTAGGGCAGAGGCCAGTCCATCAATACTTCTACAGTGAATGACATCACCAGGTCTTGTGAAGTAGGGCAATGGGAGGTGTACTGGGTGGGAATGTGCTAAATCACTTATTCCCACACAAACACACACGCGCACACACACACACACACACACACACACACACACACACACACACACACACACACACACACACACACACACACACATACATTCCCCCCACACAACCACTGCTACATACGCTGGGACTGAGATTAGAACCCCTATCTATCTAGTTATTTGGATGATAGTGTTATGCAGTTATCACACATGCTATAGAGCCTACAGGACTGAAGCCAGTCCAAAGGTACTTCTAAGGTGAATGACATTAGCAGATCTTGTAGAGTAGGGCAATGAGAAGTGTACTGGGTGGGTAAGGCATCATAATACTTAGACCTACAGACGCACACACACGCACACCCACACACAAACACACACACACACACACACACACACACACACACACACACACACACACACACACACACACACACACACACACACACACACATACACACACACACACACACACACACACACACACACACACACACACACACTCGTAGGTGATGTGATATTCCAACCCCCACCTCAGTACTATCAGACTATGAATCTCATCTTCATGCTACTACAAGCCAATAGTTACAACTGGTATGTAACTGTCTACAGCAGGACATCACTCTATGCCATTCAGGGTATCTCTGTGTATGACTCATTCTCTGTGTATGCCTCCCTGTGTGTCTCACTCAGTTACTTTCTGTCCCTCTCTTCTCCATGTCTATGTGTGTGTATGCTTGACATATTGTAATATGTTGCCCATATATATGTGTGTATCACACCCAACAGATGCAGATATACCACATATGTGCCACCTACAGCTGGCTGTGGGTAATCCTGTCTGATGGGTGTGTGTGGAGACAGTTAGGTTTACATAGGTGTTTGTGTGCAAAGACATTTGCACAATACACAGATATATAGTCCAATGTGGTTTCAAACATGGGCTTCACTTCTCTAAGTGTAGGAGAATGCTCAGCATGACCTTCTATAGTAAGTGTGGGAATCCGTTCCAGGGATAGCTGTACTCCAGTCCAGGGTGCTGTGTGCTACAGCCCTATCTTGCAATCTATTTGTGCAAGATATTTGGAGATAGGCTGCCATTATGGGGAAACAATGGGTCAAACATAGGTGGGGTACTGTAACTATTGCTCTTATCAGTGTATGATTTGCTTGAGTTACAGGGTTTGTTTTAGCAGACATTTTCTGACATATGTAATGTTTGACACTGTACTATATTGTGTCATTACCTACTGACAGACATAATCAGGTCATCACAGTTATTTTACCAGAGAAATAAAAGATGGATGATGCATAGACTTACATTATGAGGTAAAGGCTTGACATCCGTGCACAATCCGGCCAGTTGGGTGGTGTGGCTACAGCTGATTGACTGATGAAGCTGCGTAAAAGGTCCAGCACCTTGGTGATATACTGGCTGGGAATCTCCCAGCTGTGCAGTATTCTTCTTACCTGAGAGGTCATATCCTGGTGTAGCCATACCTGTCAACTGTACAGAGTCTCACAGATTATCTAGATTCATGACTCATATATCTGGTCAGTTTCCCTTAACATTGTGGTTGTCTAGCACATTTGTTGTAAATCACTCATGGTTGCAGTCAGGGAATAATGACAGAGCATTAGAGTTTCAGACTTCACACACTTCATGACATCCATGCTATTACTCACCCCCTCTGTTATTCTATCAACTTTCTAACATTATGAGAGCAATATTTCAAATGTGTCCATATAGTTGGACCTTTATCCCACCATTATGTATGGCTTTGTCCAGATCTCTTCTTCTGTGAGGTCGAGAGGTATGCTACTAGCATTTAGCAGCATGGCCTTGCATTTGCATTTTGTTGACTGTGTTATGTTGGTAGTATGGACCCCATGACATTCCCTACAAAGGCACTATGGGTGAGGCATGGGTCTTCCTTTGCCATGTGAGACTAATGAAGGCCATCTTTTGCAAGGCAGTGCGTTCTGTCACTCATATGTTCCCAGGCTGCCAGGCAGTGGACCCCCCTGGGGTGAGACAATGGTAAGTGACAGAATGCACTGCTGTGCTACTGGGCACCATACCTCTCTATGTATGTGAGCCAGACATCTGGAAAAAGCCACGAGTAATTTGGTGACAAAGGTGTAAATATACGGACCATTGTAACTATTGGCCTTACAAACCTGGAAGGGTGATATGCTAACAGATTTTGCATTAGCATGCATTTTTATATAGGGCATGAAGTCTGAGACACTACAATTCATCATTATTCTCTGACTTTCGACTTTCATGGTTTGCCACTGATATGCCCGACAACCACTATTTTGGAATAAAGAAACCACAAATATGATGCAAACATGTGTACATTCTGCAAAAGGTCTGTACAGTTGGGAGGTATGGTAGGCACTGTGTAGATTACTCCAACCTGTGCACTGTTCATATGTGTGGCCCCCTGAACATAACCTGTCCGGATTCCCAGCAGTAATGGATATTGACATCTGGACAGTGTGTACAACTCCCAGTGTAGGTGTAACTGACATGAAAAATAGTTGCCACTGAATTTCATGGAATATGGCCCTGTCTACCACAGTACTGTACCTAGGCCACTAGGACACGACAGCCATGAAAAGTTGCTGGCCACATCCTGACAGTATTCTCTACACATATGTATAGCTCATTGACCCCTACATATTGTGGACATACAACAAGTTAGCATGTTGATTGGGACAGCCCTGGCAATGTGTGCTCTGCTGCTATTACCCTGCAAACTTACATGCTACTGCATTACTATGGGAATATGGGTGTGTCAACAGTACACATTTGCATAGACTGTGCTGATATAGGATTTACATTTTGGCTCCATTTAGCATAGTATTGTACCCTGCCTTGGGGAATAGAGGCATATCACTAGAGACCACAAGTTAGATTGTAATGCCATACAATTGAGTTTCAGACGTCTTACCCTTCAGAGCCTTACTGCAAATGTAAGGCTTGCTGTGCTATCAGTGTGTAAGTCTGTAGGGGTATTCCATCTTTTTTGACATTTGTGGGCCTTTGCCATACATTCCTTCATGGTTTTCTATGGCTGACTTGCTGTGTGAGTCTGAGGGGTGAGTATGGGATCTCCACAGTGACATCCATGCATGTGACCTATGACCCCCCCTTAGTTGCCCCCCCCCCATACACTGCAGTGGGATTTGTCACCTTAAATGATACTGCATAGTGTGGAGAAGCCAGTATTGTGCAGACATTTCCTGGTGTCCCACATAGCTGTCAGTTGTCTGCTGCTATCCCAGTATTCCACCCCATTCCTTTGCATGCATGCAGCATTACCGTAGATATGCTACCAAAACATACTAATCCATTCATTTATTGTTAAGAAGACTGACTTACCTTGTGCCTGCTGCAGTTGTGAGTACGGTGCTTGAGGGCTGCCTATGTTAGATGCACACAGTATACTGCCTATGTATGGTAAGTTACAGGTAATGTGATGTGTGTGTCATCCATTTTGCTGTGTGTGTGAGTCAGAGAGAGGTGTCAGTCCCTGTGTCTCTACAGTGTCAGTATGTGTGCCATGCGTTGCCTCTTTGCCAAGGGCTGGGTATACCGGGCATGCCTCTGTCTGCCTACAGGAACAGGTTCAGGCACCTCCTCCTCTGACTCCCTCTGTGCCTGTGGTGATCTTGGCAATGGTGGGGTGCTGTGTGGCCCTTCCACATGCTGTTCCTGCTGCAGCTGATTCCACAGAATTATATTGTGTAGCATGGCACATACTATGAACATGTGAACACATGTGGCTGGAGAGTACTGCAAGGCTCCACCAGATATGTCAAGGCAGCAGAATCATGACTTGAGCATCCAAAACACATGCTCTGTAATGATCCTGGTTTGTGTGTGTGCCTCATTATGGCATTCTTGAGTGGGTGCATGTGCATTTCTAATGGGTGTCATCATCCACTGCTCCAGTGCATAGCCAACATCCCCTACCGGATGGCCATATGGTATGTCCCCACTGACAAATGCCTGGTACAGCTGTGACGAATGCCAGATGTGGGAGTTGTGATACCTTCCAGGACTGCTAGCACACACATTCATGATAATGCCTTGGGCATTGCACATGACCTCGCAGTTGATGGAGGGGAAGCCTTTATGGTTTATGTAGACCCTACCCTGTTCACCGGGTGGTGCTTTGATGTGGATGTGCGTGCAGTCTATCGCACCCAGTACCTCCGGGTAGTCTGCTACACGGTGGAAGAGACGCATATTGCTGGCCCTCTCCTCACAGGTGTTGGGGAAGTAAATGTGCTCACCAGCATGTGGTAGGATGGCATCCAGGAACTGGTCAAGTACCCTGGAGGTGGATGCTTGTGAGACCCCCATGATGTCCCTAGTAGGTCTTTGGAAAGTACCTGTAGCTAGTATTCTTAAGGCTACACATAGCTTGGTATCCACTGGGATGGGTTCCCCTCTGTTGGCTCTGGGTTGAGGCCGGCACAGCTCAATGATTTGCTGAAGCATGTTTCTGTCTACCCTGTAGCGCTGTACTATCTCCAGATCATGTAGCCCCTGGTTTGTTATTTTGGGTCTGAATACTTTTCTCCTCCTCCTTGGTCTGTGGCAGTTGTCAGCATTATCCTTCTCACTGCCCTCAGCCACTAGCACATACTGAAGGATCAAAGAAATGGCAGTCCCCAACATTTTTTTTGGTTAAAATTCCCCTGCATGTGTACACCAATGGTGCAGTGTTTGTGGGAATAAAATAGACTGTAAGGTGTTTGCATAGTTTATACTGTTGTGCTGCAGATGCTGCCTGTATGAGTGGCTGACTATGATGCATTCCACCTGCCAGCTATGTTATTTATTCTTGATTGCCTTTATTCTGCTATTTCTCTTTTTTTCCCTTCCTATTTCCACCCTTTTAAGCCCAGAGGAACGCCGTGCAAATCCGGTGCCCAAATGTAAACAGTACTGCTATTTCCAGGGTTTTTTTTTACACTCGGTGCATGCCCTGCAAACCTGTTTAGCTAGGATAAACAATGAGAAATGGCCCACCCCTGGACACGAATACACTCTACATTTCATGGAATAAGTCAATACAGCCTGTGACATACCACCTTTCTTAGCTGTGTTTAGCTAAGCTCATCTTGGAGCCCCAATGTGCTTACACTAAGCATGACACACACCCTTATCATGTCTGCTGCACCTCCTGCTTACACCACTGCCTTACAGCTCCTACATGGTTAGGTGCAGTTTGGCACTTGTCTTCTTTTTGTGATTCAATAAATTTCCCTCATTATCATACCCCACTGCCTTAGTCCCGAGTTACAGCACTACCCCAGAGCCTTTCCCCTTAGCAACCACTGTTCCCTACTATTGTTTTGATTCTGCATGCAACAGACTATAATTGCAAAATGCAGATTACACTTAAATTTGCCTTTTCACATTCTTTTAAAATTTTCTGCACAACCCCATTTTCATGCCGCTGCCCTATACTTAAACAGACAAGAGCGGCCAAAAAAATAAACTTTTATTTTTATAATTTTGCAACACTTTTCCATGCCAATGGCCATATATTTGGCCATTGGCATGCTTAAAGATTAGAATACATGCTTTAGTTTGAGCTGTCATGCCTCCATTTAGATTTTTGCAGAAATGTATTCGGCTAGTAGCCGAAAACATTTATGCATGCTACAATATTCTGCCACGGATGCCTGCCTGCTTACTGGATCACTAATTGACCTAATTTGCATGATTTTCAACAGCAAATGAGGTCATTAGCATAATCCAATTATGTCCATGGCAGAATAGTGTTAGCAGGCTTGTGCACATCCCCAGGCTTGTTTACTGGATGGCTCGGTGTCCATATTCCATGCATGAATGGCTGCACTATTCCTTTATGGAAAAAAATGTTTATTGAATCCTGTGGATACTCTTCAACTTTTTTTTTTTTTTATCACCACACCTTAACTGGCCAAGAATACACCGTAATAACTGATTGGGAAATAACTAATTTAAGCCAGGGGTCTAGGGGCTGTTAGGCCCTCATAAACTATGAGGGATCCAGATGCTCTGTGGACCATTTTACAGTTTTTTTTAAACAGTATTTTCATCTAAAAAGGGTCTGAGGAAAACCATTATCAAAGAAAGAAATTCAGTGCTCCTCTTCAACTTTGGTTTTTCCTGCATATTTTCAAAACACACTAACAGACTGATATAGCACTATTATAACTAATCTAAGTTAGGAGTCTGGGGGCTGCTAGGCCCCCTGAAAGCTTGAGGCTATAGAGGCTCTGAGGTGTATTTTTATATTTTTACCAATCCTTTTATCCAGTGATGGCCTGAACATAAATCATGTATAAGGAAAAGAAATTCAATCTTTCTTTTTATTTCAAGATTAAAATAAGTTCTGTTCCAGACTTAATGATCAATGCTGACCAAACTCAGGTTCACAATAAACAGATAAGACAAATGCTTATAAGGATACATAATTCATATCTGGGAATAGTACTTGACTCTTGCCTCCCACCAAAAATAGGTAGTCACTTTCTATGCTTCCATTTGGTGTAAAATTAGGATGAAAATGTCCACATTCATGTATTTAAATCTGCTGCACTTTTATATCTATATATATATCTATATCTATATCTATATCTATATCTATATCTATATCAATCTATATTCATATATATGTAACACACATATACATATATATGTGTATGTATGTATGTATATATATATATATATATATATATATATATATATATATATAGAGAGAGAGAGAGAGAGAGAGATGTAGATATAGATATAAAACATTTGCTTACTGGGATAGTCCAACTGGATATTAACCCTTTTTCAGTGGAAGCTCAGGGGGAAAGTCCCAAGTTACACCGAAACTTACAATTAACTATGTCATAATTAAAAATATACAGACATTTGAAATACAAATAGTAGTAGCATAAGTAAAACATAGCAGATTACAAACTTAGATTGAATCACACATACTTTTTTACATACAATCAACTTTTGTACGTAGTACATTTGTATTGATGCAAATACAGTAATTGGTGGATTTTTCAGGAACTGTTTAAGGATCAAGTAGAACTATTCAAAGAAGATTAGTGTTAATTTAGACATAGACAAGTTAAAAGAATGCATTCTATAATAGAAAGGATAGTGATGATTATGGGTGAGAATGAGGTAGTATATGAAGGTGAATTAGTAGGAAAGTGACTAAATATAAGATTGGTTAGGTAGAAATTAGGAGTACTGTGAGTAATATATTATCCAGCCATGATTAAAACAGGAGCAGAGCCATGATACTAGCTGGGATTTGAGAAGTGTTTTAAATATATGGGGCATGGCAGTGGATACTATTGGCTGAGGGGTCATGTTCCATATTCTTAAGATACTATTGGAATAAAGAGAGTCTCCCTGAAAGTTGTTAGACCTAGTTACTTGTAGAAGAACTTATCAGAGGATCTGAGTTGTCTGGTGTTAGATTGGGTTTTTAGTATGTTTTGAAGAGCTGGACATTTTTCAGGTTGATATATGATCTTGTGGGCAGTAGTAAGTTGGGCAAGTATAAGGAGATTGTATAGTTCTAGCCACTGAAGTTGCTGAAATGCTATACAGTTGTGTTCTCTATATGGGGAGTTGTTGGCAAATTGGGCAATTTTATTATAGCATGCTTCAAGTTTAGTTAGTTTGAATTTCTTCAGGTTGGTGAAAATAGCAGAGGCATATAGGAGAGTGATATTAAATATGTCCTTGTGATAGATGGTCAGGAGTAATTAGTAAGATAGGGTTTTGCTCTATATAGGGAGCCAAGTTTGATGTGAATATTTTAATGGCAGTTGCCAGATGTTTATCATATTAAAGGTTATCAGTTGTGATGCCAAGAAGTTTGGTATGAGGCACTGGTTCAATCTTAGTATTATTTGAAGAGCAGATTTGGAAAGGTACATGCTGGTTTGAGGGTTTGTTATTTATGAATAGCATTAGTTTTGTTTTCTTTTGTTGGGACTGAGGATTAATTGCAAATTAGAAAGCCAGGATTCTACAGCAGTGAAAGAGAGCTGTTTTTTTTTTTTTGTGTGGTGTTCAGAGAGAGAGGGTGTTGCACAAATAAGTGGTTAATGGTGTCTGTAAAACCTAAATGTGCTGTGGTGGTGCTATGGCTCAGTTGAAAACCATGTTTGGTGTTAGTTAGGAGATTGTTAGAGATTGGGTGAGTCATGAGTTGTGAATGGATGAATTTTTCTAAGATCTTAGATAATGGTGAGAGAATTGCGATAGGTCTATAATTAGTAAGGCCAGCGTTGGTTTCACCTTTATGTAGTGGCATAATATAGAAGGTTTTCCAGATTGTGGGTACACAGAGTTCATTTATGGAATAATTTAATTAGTAACCAAGGAAAATTGCCCAAACAACCACAAAGGAAGCTCGCAACACAATAGAAAACTCCAAACTAGATTCAGTTGATTCTCGCAACACAGTAGGAACTACGAATTGAATTCAGTAGATTCAGTTTATTATAACGCTACTAACACAGTACGTTTTCAACAGAAGTCTTCATCGGAAACAATACAACAAATTCAATAACAAAACAGCTTATATATACCATCCAATTAGTAATTAAGATGCTGTCCATTAAAAGCATAACAACAATTTAATTAGTATTGTTATTAAATAGGCTATGGCATCTGCTGCTAGCTTGAGGAAATCGGCAGGTAGATTGTCAGCAGCAAGGCTGGTATGTTTTAGTTTGTTAAGCATTCTTCTTATTAAGCTAGGTGGTACTGGTTTGAATGAAAAGTTTTCAGTAGAAGTATGAGATTCAATGGGAATTTTTAGTGGGGTAATATTATTTGTATTGGTAAAGTTTAGGATGGAGTTGGTGAAATAGTTATTAAATTGGGTTGCTATGCGTTCTTGTGTATTTGTGGTAGAGGGAGTTGGAGTGACAGATTGACCTGGTTGTAGTAATTGGTTAATACTTGCCCAGAATTTTCAGGGGTTATTTTGGTATTGTTGTTGTGCTGTTATATAGCAAGATTTTTTATCATGTTTTATCCATTTTTTTAATTTGTTTCCGAGTTGGTGGTAGTTATTTAGATTTGTTGGGTTTTTGTTAGAGCGGTAATATGTCCATGCCTTATCTTTAGTTTTTAGGAGTAGTCTTGTCTCTTTTGTTAACCAGGGACCATAGCTTGCTTTGGTTCTTATGGTTCTTAGTGTGGCTTGACTATTGAGTATGTTCAGGAAAGTATCATTAAAATATGACACTGCATTATCAAGTGGTAGGGATATCAGAGGAGTCCAATCACTTGATTTTAGGGTTAGTATGAAGTTTTGAGAAGAGAAATGTTTTATGTTATGCATTTGTTTAAATGTTTTTGTTTTGGGGGGTGTGTATTGCCAGAGGAGGTAAGTTGGTAGATGGTCACTT
The DNA here is from genome assembly GCF_019279795.1 of Protopterus annectens. Lineage (NCBI taxonomy): Eukaryota > Metazoa > Chordata > Ceratodontiformes > Protopteridae > Protopterus > Protopterus annectens. The sequence continues at coordinate 209,450,778 of NC_056736.1, read as the reverse complement.
AAACTAGGTTAGAACACTAGGTTATATTAGCAGCACTAAACACAAAGAGAGAAATCACTTAACAAACTAAAATAGATGGTGCAGAGATACATGGGTCTCAGCAATGTCAGGTTTGTCTTTTATGGCAGACTAGAGTGAACAATGTGCAAGGAACTTTGCTGGTAAGAGAAGGTTTGTTGGTTAAGTTCCAGCCTAGAATTGAGTGTCTATTTAAAATTTTATCTACTTGAGTTGGGTGTTTTATTAATTGTGTGAAGCCATGTAGTTTTATGAAATGTGTGGGGTTTTCAGATATAAATGTTGACCAATCTAAATTGAAGTTTTTCATGATAATAGATTTTTGGGAAAATGTGGAAGATATCTATTGCAGGATGTCTTTAATTAAGATGGGCTCATTATTGGGGGGAATGTAGATTGCTATTATGATTAGGAATTTATTGGGGTTTAGTTCCAGTTTATAAAATAGTAACTCTCCTTTATTAAACTTTAGTGGGTGCGGAATTGGATAGTGGAGTTTTAGTGACTTTTTGCATATAATTGCTATACCACCACCAAGCTTGTTAATCCTATCTAATCTATGGATGTTATAGCCTTGTGGAAGAATCTCATTGTCACATATTTCAGGTTTAAGACAGGTTTCTGTTAGGGCAGCTATGTGAGGAGAGTAGAGAGAGAGGGCTGCATGCAGTTCATGTATTTTGTTAGATAGACTTCTTAGATTCATGTTTAGCAACAGTAGGCCAGATTTTGTCTGGGAGTGGTTATTGTTACTATGATTGTTTAAGGGAGGTGTTATACTTGGTTGTAGTGGGTATATGTTGGGGCATGGATTTGGGTGAATTTTGCTACTGAATTTAATTGCAGATAATATATATAGTAGTGAGTTGGGGTATCTGAGTATGTGTTTCACTTGTTTGAATGTTTGGTGGGGTTGGATGGGTTTTGGAATGTATTTATACCTAAAGAGTTTGACATTGGTGGTATTGAACAAGTTTGATGAAATGTGAAAGTGGACTATGGGTATGTGTTTTAGTGTAGGATTAGAGATAGTTGGAGAAGGATGGATTATAAGAATTTGCTGCTGTAAGATGCAATTTTAGAGAAAAGGAAGAGTAGGGTTAGGAGTAAAATGTGGAGGGTAAGCACTGAGTAAAGGATAAAGGAGTGGAATTTGGAAGTAGTAGGTAAAGATTGTAAAGGGTATGAGTATAGAAAATATAGCACAAAAATGATCATAGTGTATGACTGTAGTGTAGGGCCACAGTAGAAATTGTTTGGCTGGTCTAGACTGTATGTGAGTATGTATGTATAATGGTGTACATAAGGGAAGGAATAAGCAAGAAGGTGTATGGAAGGTATTTGTTGTGTAATATAGTGACCAGGTGGGTGGAGCTTTGGTGGTCAAAAGTCCTGATTGTACTAATGGATTTTGGGGAGTGGGTTAGTGAAGTTAAATCAATAAGTATTAGGGGTGGTTGGGAATTGGGGTTTGGGTAGGGGAGCAAATTGAGTGTAGAAAATGGAGCAGGCAGACCATAAAATCTAAAGACTATTGTGGACAAAAACTATCAGTAGGCCCAAGGTTTGCACAAAATATTGAGCAGGAAGAATACTAGGTTATATTGGCAGCACTGAATACAAAGAGAGAAATCACTTAGACTAAAATAGGTGGTGCAGAGTTATGTGGGTCTCAGCAATGCCACGTTTGTCTTTTATGGCAGACTAAAGTGAACAATGTGCAAGGACCTTTGCAAAGTGAGAGGAAAAAAAGTCACAAGGTTATAACAGAGCAAAAAGTATGGTGTTTACTAGGGTTTTAGTAAATAGAAGAAGATAGGATAGATGTACTGTGAGGGAGGATGGGATGGGAGCAAAGCAAAGCAGATACTGCATGCCTCGGTGATGTATGGCTATGATAGGGATTCAAATACACTTATAAAACTCTACAGTTAAATACAGTAAGACACCTATAAATAATTGCATGATGTTAGCTGCAATAGGTTAGTTGGAGCACAAGTTGAGTGGAGCTTCTGAAATTGAAGGCTTGAGGGATAAATGTATACTGAGGGCACTTTTACATTAATGTATCACAGTGTGTTTATGCATCTGTAAACAATAGCAGTAGCAATAAGGAAGATGAGAGAGGAAATGGTTGTGTAGGTTATGGTATAAACAGTTCAAATATGAATATGTGTGTTAGCAAGTAGACAAGGGCTATAACAGGTTAGGAAAAGCAACAGCAGGACAGAAATTATGAGCAAATGTCTAACATTATCACTAGAGCAACATTTAGTAGTTAGTCGTCGGCTATTATATGCCACCAAATACTAAAACAAATATTGCAGTAGCTACACAAACAGATACTAGTTTCAGCAGACTGAAAACACTAGAATAAACTGCAGTCCAATTGTTCATGGCTAGTAAACTGGTAGTGGGATTATCAACAAGTAAAAATATGAGCATTGCCAGAAGCTACTATAACTAATAGTCCACATAGTGCACTCTAGATATCACAGCATACAATATGTTTTATCCTACCTGGAATGAACAGGAATACTTACATTCAGCACTAGAGAAGCTTGTACTTTCAAGTTAGAATGAGAATGTATAAGGTCAACACATATCTGTCTTATCATGAAGAAATGTTCAAAAATGACTTACAAGCAATGTAGGTACAATGCAATTTAAAAGTGATTACAATTTAGGTTCCCACCACTAGCCTAAGTACATCAGCATGTGTTAAGATAACTAAAGATGAAGTGAAATGCGAGAGAAGGTTGTTATATCAAATTAGGCATTATAGGAGGTATTCCATTTACTGAGTGGGTGAATATGGCTGAGAAGAATCTTTGTTAGAGAAAAGGGGAGAGATGCAAATACACTTACCACATGGTATTAACTGGGAAGGTGTCTATAAGGCAGAATAATCATGACTACTCAACACTACCCAAAAGACAGTCACCTTCTGTGTACCCTTCGTGTGTCAGAATTGGATAAAACTAAAAAAAAAAAAAAAAACACAAAGGGAACATATTTGCTGTCAGACATATTTAAACAGCATATTTCTTTATTCTTCCCCAAAAGATAGTCAACTATATGTGCATCTGATGTATGATTGTTATGAAAATGAAATGAAGTAATGATTCTAATAATGTTTCCAACATATTAGTTGTAGACAGTACAGTGTTCCTACGCTTTCTATGTCGCCCTCTGATGTCTGTGAGCAATGTTAATGAAATAACTGACCACACTTTCCCCAGCCCAGTAAGACAGTAACTTCCGAAGTTTGGGAGGAATGTTAAAGAAATACTGACATCATCCCCAGGCCCCCCCACCCCCACCCACTGCATGCTGCAGTGTCCTTCTGTATACATATATTGAGCACGGCTGGCTTTAGACTTGGTGGGGTTCTGGGCATAGACAACTACTAAGCTCTTGTCGAAATTCACTTATGCATCTTTGGTGCGTGGGTCCACCAAGACCTAAGAAGTTCTCAACGTCTGGGTATTCTGTGAAGTATTTTATCTCCACCAAGCAGTTGAGTCCCTTCTCTGAACAATTCAGATAGCAGTGTCATCATTTTTTTTCCTTTCTTCTTAACAGACAGTTGTCACAAATTAAAATATTGCACATTGCTTCACATGAATCACAGTATTCCTGCAAAGCCAGAATATTAAGCTAATGACAGCAGGCAGCTAGTCATTTTTCACCACAAACAGCCACAGGAATTATACCTACTTTGTCTGTGAATATCAAGTGCCCAGTTAGACAGTTTATCTTACTTCTCACAAATGCACACTTGTGTTGCAAAGCCAGATAGCAATTATTTAAAGTGAGTAAATAACAAGAGGGTCCATTACTTTCATCCAGCAAACCCAACTCTTACCCAGTAGTCATAGCCTTTATGTCTTGCTTGCACTCAGTGATGCATCATTCATTTAAAGTGATGTGACTGGTGTCAGTACTGCAAATTATGCTTGCATCTTCTTCCTATACTGCAGAATAACCACTAGAGTTGTGAGGCACCGACTAACTTTCTAAATAAGACAATGTCCCTAATATGCTTTCAGCATTTAAGTTCACCACTATGACCAACAGTTAGGAAATTAAAGGAATCCACTATGCCAGTCAGATGAAAGGGTTCCCCTCCTGTTTATCTTGCATGCATTCTCAAAAATGCTAGACTAGAAATCTAAATTAAGAAGATGGTCTAGCTCACACACTGACATTTACAAAATGTAATCTGCAAAATTGTGGCTGTGCCCAGGCTGCATATCTAAGCACATGCGTGCCTACTCTGAAAAGTACAGGTGAGCAAGTGCACTAATAACAGGTAGTGTTCCACTGTACTGCCTCTTTAATGACTGTATAATATTTGAGCAACTCTACTTTTGCATACTGACACATATCACACTACATTTACAGAATGCTACTGCTTCTATTCATTAAAATAACACATCCACATCTTCCTAATGTAAAGTACAATTCAAGGCCTTTAATGCAGGTGGCAGCTTATCTTTTTCCTAATTCCAAAATTGGATTGTTAACTACAAGCATAACAGCTGTAAGAAATATGATATTTGTTACCTGAGCAGGACTGCTCTGATACAACCCAACCTGCTGTTGCATCACCTTTATTGATTTTTTTAGTGATATGCACCTGTTGCAATGGTAAGCTAATGTATTTTCACTTTTAAAGAAGAAGCAGGGCTGGCCAAGGACTGGAAGATATAACTGTGTACTTAAAATGTAGTGCTGTATGTTATATGGCTTAAAACGTATCTGAGAAACACTGGGAATGTTTTAATGTTCAGTGTGTAAACCAAGTATTTCACTGAGTTCTATAGTGGAATAAGGAATGACATAAAATTAAACTAACACCCAGTATCACTTTGTGTCACTCTTTTGCAGGAAAGCAGGCTTGTTTGTATAGCAACCAATGTAAACTAGGGAATTTACTGGATTATGGAATTCCAAAGTCAAGAAAAAGTTCTTTATTCAACAGAGCAAAGCTTTCGGGTCTACACCCTTTGTCAATACTAAAACACAGTTAAACTCAATACAATTTTAAAATAGGAGCAAAACTATCACATGACTACACCCAACCAATCATGTGCTAGTATATAAAACACACAGTATGCTATATAAAGATATACCTAATAAAAATTGTTTATATAGAAAGAACTTACATAAATATACTCTTGTGTACAATATAATATAAATATAACACTCTATATAAAACACTTTAAAATTTTTAAAAAATTCAGTATTTAGTATGTTGTAGCTTTATCAAAATAGGTTTTAAAGTTACAGCAGTATTGAGGCCAGGTGGGACATCTGCAGCTAATCGTAGTATCCACTCATATTCTTTAGTCTCAAGCAAGTTATTCAAATCACCCCCCCCGTAAGGATCTATAAACTAGATCTATTACTCTAAATTTAAACTTGTGACTATTGTCATTGCTCATAATGTGTTTACTTAATGCATTCTTCTCATTATTCCTCCGTATGTCCGACTTATGTTCTATAATTCATTCCTTTAACTTTCTTGTTTTTTTACCCACATAGAAAGAAGGACATTTAACGCAAGTTGCCAAGTAAACCATATTAACACTGGTAAATTAGCTGTCACCTTAAAATTATAGACCAAATTTGTGGTGGGGTGTTGAAAAGATTCACTGCCTTTACCTAAAATGTCAGTGCAACCGGAACAGTCCATACAATTAAAATTACCAATCCTCAATTGTAACTGCGGTATGCGTTCGGAGTTAAAGTCTCTGTAACACAATTTACTTTTCAAATTTCTCAAAATTTTATATGAAAAGTATGGCTTAGCATCTAGTATTTCCTTAATTTCAGGTGAAGCCATTAATATTAGCAGTTTCTCTCTATAATTTGTTTTACTAGAGGTGTTCTGACATTATATGTCATGACATATCTAATTTTCTCAGTTCCTGAGGTAATATTTATTTTAGAACTGTTATATTCTTCTTTCGCACTAAAAATAAGTTTAAGTGTCAGTGTTCTCTCCCTTATAACTCTCTCACTTATCTCTAACACTTGTTGGTGGTCATAACCACTCATTAAAAATTCGTTCTTCAGATCTTCCAACTGCATTAAGAAAACAGAGTCATCTGTATTTAGCCTACAAACCCCATTAATTTGTGTTGTCATTATCCCTTAAAAGACATGCGGAGCGTGCATATTACATCTATTAATATACCTCACTGCATGTACCTGTTTCCTGTGAACACTAGTCTCTAAACCACCATGTTTTAACTCTTACTGTAAGTCCAAAAATACAATAGCAGTTTCAGAATATTCCATCTTAAATTTAAGGAAGGTAGTAGTGTTATTCAAGTAATCAATATATTCATGTAGCTCATCAACTGTTCCTTTCCAAATGATAAAACAATCATCAACAAAACATTGATACAAACAGACCGTCTGACTCGAATCATTTAGGGCACTGCATATGTAATTAGTCTCCCATTGGTGGAGAACAAGATTGGCATATGTGTTAGCCACAGATGTCCCCATTGCTAGCCCAGTGAACTGCAAATAAAATTCACTATCAAATAAAAAGATGTTTCTGTATAAAATTATATCCAGTAACACACAAATAGTCTCTATCTCCCTTGCTGACATCACATCCTTACTGACTAAGAACTCCCTTATAAATTGTATTCCATCCTCATTGGGAATAACTGTAAATAATGACATTATATCCAATGTCACCAATAAATATTCACCTTGATGTAACTCTTTTCCTTCTAAAGTATCATACCAATTTTGTAATTTTAAAATAAAATCTATTGTATCTTTTAAAATATTTCTACAGCTAAGTAGAAATTGACTCAGTTTTTTCTGCAAATATATAGAAATAGGTTCAGTCACCCAGCCTTTGCCAGACACTATAGGTCTCATGGGAGGATTTAAAAGTGATTTGTGCATTTTAGGTAGCCCGTATAGCTGTGGTATTATGGGGCAAGGTACAGTAAAGAAATTAAATAAGTCCAGGTCTATATCCCCAGTTAATTGTAGGTCATAAATTAATATATTCACTTCACTTATACATTTCTTAACTCCCATAGGAGAAATAAGTTTAAAAGTATTTCCTTCCCACAACAGCAATTTCATGGACTCTATATAACTATCATGACCCATGATAACCACAGAGCCCCCTTTATCAGCTTGTTTTATAACCAAATCTTTATTATTCTGTAAGGCTTTCAGTGCTAATGATTCCTCATAGGTTAAGTTATATTTCCTCTGCTTAGCATTTACAGAATATAACATTCTTAACTCAACTTCACATATATCACGAAATGCTGTTATTACTGGTATGCTTCCAGGTATAAAAGTACTTCTCCGTTTACAATTAGCAGATTGTTCAAACACATTTCCTTTAAATAACACTTTCAAACTCAGTGTTCTAGCAAACTGTTTTAAATCAGTCAAGGCAGTCACTAAGTTATCCATGGCAGTTGGTATAAAATTCAAGCCTTCCTGAAGTAAAGAAAGGTGCGAGTTTGTTAAAACAACAGATGATAGATTTAAAGTACCTTGACTTATCTCTGGGTTAACTTGCCCTGACCCACTGGGCCCTTGTTCTTCCACTTGGTCCCGTTTGGGACCTGCTTTTGTAATGGCCTTCCTCTTGAAGTTCTCCGCTCTTGTACTTTCTTGGGATTTTCCAACTGAAAATGTTTCTGCGAGCCAAGAGCATAAACTTTTAAAATAAGGTGTTGGCCATTTTTACTGCCCTCCTTCCCAACTTCCATTGTGCCTGAAGTATGCCGCACACTAGAGCTTGCATCATCCACCATGCTTACTACTGGAAAAGTAGAAGTTGTGGGTGTGTCTTTAGCCAAGTCTAACATATTTAAATAAACTATAACACTCAAAATCTAGCCTCACAACATTCAGAAACAAATAACACATTTGAATAATGCCTATTAAATTTTATCAGATGTCTAAGCTAAAGATTTTTTAACTGCGGTGGTGGTGATGTGGTAGCGTTGTCACCTCACAGGAAGACGTTGTCCTGTTCGATTCTCAGCTAAAGCGTCTTCTGTGTGGAGATATGCACGAATGGGCGTACCTTCGTTGAAGGTTGTTTGTCAGGGCTGGCAACTCGGTACGTAAAAATCTACTGCCAATCATTAGCAGACCGGAGTTCTGCTGTGGCGACCCCTAACCGGGAAAAGACGAAAGATACAACATTTTATTTATTTTTTTATGAAAATTAAACTAGCATAGTAGACTGATCACATGTGGGCCAATTTTAGTCATATAAAGGAGACAAAACACAACATTTACAATTAACAGTATGAAAAAAATAAGTAAGGAGAATATATATGCAATGCAACAAAGCACAACAATTTAAATTGCACATATTTTCAATAAACAACCGAGAGTCAAACAATGTAATGCAATTCCCATAAATTCTGAAAGGCTAAACCAGTAAAACAAAAGAAAAACAGGAAAGTAGAGGAAAGGTAGGCACAGAGAATTAGAAAGTTAAGTTAAATGATGTACAATTGGGAGATGTAGGAGTGGAGTGACAGAGAGAGACAGAAAGAGAATGAGAGGGAGAGAGATGTAAAAAACTAAAATAAGCCAGTATGTGTGTTATGTACAAATCTGAGGTTAGAAGCCATCTACTAGTCTGTCATGCCCACAAAAATGTGAAGCTGTTAAAATTGAGACTTAAGTGTGTATGCACATGGCTTAATTACAGCAGGCTGCTTGAACTGGGAATATATGATTTTTTTCTATAGTTGTTTAAAGCGTTTGTTTGAAATCAACATCAAAAGGACATTATCTAGTGTTATTATGAAAGGTTCCCAAAGTGTCTAATGTCATTAGTAAAGGTTCCCAGAGTTTAGTGAAAATGCATGGTCTGTGATTATTTATCATTGAATTTTTGTATTATCAGAGTAATGCAACTGATATGATCAGATTTTAATTCATAGTGTAAGACCAAACAAGGAGAGTGATAATCGTATAGTATTTTGTTATGAGTGAAAAGTTTTAAGAGGTCAGCAAGATTTTGCAGCAGATTACACGTAGCATACTTAAGACTACAGAAGTAGTGCTCTTTTGGGGAAACAAGAGAATAAGGTCACACATCCTATTGGACAGTCTGTGTAAGACAATGAGGTTTTACTTCAGGCATAGGTAAGAAGAGAACATCCATACTCTAATTGTATTTGCAAAATGTTTTTTTCAATTGCTGATTTCACTTCAGGGTAAGCGATTGGAAACATTTATGAGAGTCATACAGAGTAGCATGAATATTTGCATTTAGGTTAATAATGTGCATGGAAACAGTTATTGAGGGGTCAGGTGTCAGATCTATATACTTGAAGATAATTGCCTGTCCAGTGATTTGATTGTTAGTAAATACACATTTAGTGATTTGATAGCTGAAAGTTTGGTGAGTTGAGAGAGTGAGTATGGTTTTAAGTTTTAGAAGTGTGCTGAAGAGCATTGATTTGCATCTTGAGGACTTGGTACAAGCTGCTTAATATGAATAGAGGATTTTAGTTTATTTAAAATAAGTTGCAGGTTGTACAGGACCGTTTTGTAACTACTGGCAGATTCAACTTACATCAGATTATAATACAGGAATAATATGGATAACTTGAGAACAAGCGGGAGGTGATCAGTAAGTATGCTGAATATAACAAAGGGACAAGGATGACACTTTCAGACACACATGAGAAAATTTTGAAAGTGAATTGATTTGATCAGCAAGGCAGACAGAATAATATTGTAGAGTAGTAGGAACTAAACTGGAGGCTGACAAAAGAATTTTATAAAAATGATTATTAATTCAGTCAAAAGCTTATGCAAAAATTGAAAAATGCACATGTATGGCTACTTCTGTTAGTGGCAACACATCTTTGAACATTTAGTTAATTTAGTTAATGAATCCATATTGGTATATTGATAAAATGCTATATTGATAAACAAACTGAATTATTTCACCGATAGAGGAGAGTTTTTTTTTTTGCAGAAAGCAAGCCAACTGCACCTCCAAGTTAGGCCAGGTCCTCACACCCCTTACCTATAAATATGCTCACTCCTAGGTTGCACAGACTCAGCGAAGGGAAAGGATATTTACAGAGGCAACTTGCTATTTCAGAGTCTTGCACTGACATAGAAAGAAAAGTGTTCAGCTGCAAGAAGATAGGTCAAGAGTAGCCGTATGCCAATTAAGTATAAAGAAGCTACAGAATTAGATGCAATGAATCATGTCGAAAGCTATTTCTGTAGAAAAAGTCTATGCATGGGTTTTAGGAGGCAGTATTATCATGCTTAGCAATAAAATATATTATACCTCTTAACCTCGTACCAAAAGACATCTGGATAAAGCCACAAATATTTGGGGGGAGAGGGGTATAGAAATAGAGAATATTTTTAAATATTGGTCATATAAGCTTAGAAATTTGATAGAATAAATGATGCTGTGTTACCATACATTTTTTGAAGGATATGAAATATGAAACTCAAATGTATTTCATGTTATAGTGAAATAAATCCTAACTGATATGCCAGAAAACCACAGGCTTTATGAGGAAAAGACCAAAGATATGCATAAATGTGGAAAATTGAGAGGCATGGAATATATGCTTTCAAATTTAGGTAATTGAAAAGATACTGTTTAAAAGGATTATGACCTGCAAGCAGTGAATCATGTCCATGTGGACCACTGGGGCATATGGACACTGAGAGTTTTTACATTTAATTTTCTTGTGTTTTGCTTTGAATCAGTCATGTAAAAAAGTTGTATATTGCAAACAAACTCATATTGTAGTTTCTATGCATTCTTGCCTTACAGAGAATGTTGCTTTAAACCTATGTGCACAGTTAGCTATAATTTCTCTGCAAACACCAACAGACAAGGCAAAATGTATTTATTACTTGAAACCAATTTATGGATGCTAGTATACCCGACTCAAGCTTACGTTCACAACTTCAGGTCCCTATCACAGAGCTGTAGCCATACATTTATGATGTGAAAACTAAGGCAGCAGGACTACTGAGAATGAATATCACAAGGAGATGACACAAATTAAGTTAGCTTTCATAACACGTTACTATCGACTGACTCAGTAAAAAAGACAGAAATTCAGAAAAAGGCTTTAAGCAATTACTAAATTGTTGTGCTTGCTTGTAATTTAAGTTTATTTTAGTTAAATGTCATGCAGTGTTAGAGATGGATTTATAATTAACACAACCATATGAGTCCTGCTTAAGAGCCTCTGCATTTGTATGGAAAGAGCAAAATGATTAATTCTCCTTGAGCAGAACACACTCCAACCAAGTCTGCAATGGTAAGTGAATCATGTTTTGAAGGATAAGGGCCATTCAAGAGGTATTGGCTTCATATTGTTTCACTCATCATGTTTTGTTGCCTCGGGAACTTAAATTTCAGCAAATATGTACAAATGCAAATTTATATAATAAATGAATGGAATTATCTTTGGGATGCAGAAATAATGTAAATAATATATGTTTACATAAATAAGAAAAAATGGTGGCTGACACATTCATGTATTTTTCTAATAATATATCAAAAGTCTTCAAATAAAATGTAATCAACTACCACAGCCATGACATTTCATTTGTCAAATGATATGCAGTGCAGTAACCAAGGAAATAAGTACTCTGAGCTGATTTATGAACAAGGCACTAATCATTTTGCATATTGTTCTAAATGAGATGTTGTAACTGAAGATTGATGCCTGGATAATGACTTTCCTTTTGTTTTTACATAGCTTAGGTAGCCAAACATCTGCTACATATCTTTTACCTGGACTCTTATAGTCTGAGCTCCCACCGATGTCTTGTTCTATCTTGAGGTACTCAAAAGAGGGGGTGTTCACAGTAGGAATGGTTAGGTAGAGTACCCCCTCTGTGTTAATGTGTACACTGTAGAACAGCAACACAGCATGTGAGCAAGAATGTTACTTGAATGAAGAAAGAGTGCACATGTATAGTCTTTTTTATGCTTTTCGAATTCTGGCCTTAAATTAAGTCTTAACATGATTAAAGATATAGTATTATTCAATAATTTCTGTTATTATAACTTGTATGTGACTATTATATTATTTCCTTAAATCAACAAGCACATTAATTGAATTAAATAGTAATCCAAAGCTGATAGGTGTTATAATTGATAAAGACTTCAAATGCTAGAAAAATGTTAACAAAGTTGTAAAAGTATTACGTATTCACTACTGGTTTAGCACCAATGGCCTTCATGGATATAAGAAAAACATGTCATTACCTTGGCATATATTTGTTTGTCCCATCTTTAAATATTTATATTGTAAAATATAAGAACTAATAATTGATATGGGAAAGCAGGCCTAGTCTTCTTAAGATCCTAATAGAGCAATAGCCTAATTAAGTACCTCGGAACCTTTAAGTCATACTGTTCTATAGAGTTAAGCTTATTTTCTATCTGATCATAAGCATAGAAATATAGCATGATACATTTTACTAGTAAGCTTTCTATACAAGAGCCTGGAACTAACCAATCTTTGTATTTTTTATTTACATTTTAGTTACTGGGGTAGAACGTTGATCACCGCATGACCAATTGTAGGCTTAGCCCAGGAAACATTCAAACATTCAAAAGAGTAACAACAAAAATGTTTCAGTTGCAACCAATACTGAAATCGAAAGGCAAGAAAAATAGTCATTAAAAAAAAAGACCATTATGCCATGTTGTGGTAGACAGGTTACAGTAAGTACAGAGAGGAACAGTGGACTCAGAAATGTAACAAGAAATGAAGGAGTAGCTGATTTGTTCTGCGTTAATGCAGGTGGCAAAAGCAAAGTGTTTCAAAGGGCATAACAACAGATAGATAATGGTAACAACACAGTATACAGATGATAGAGAAAGTAGAATATGTAAAAAATGGAAAACAACAGAGTGCAATGAGATAAAGAAAGTATGAATATATTTACAATAAGCATAAACGTAGCGGTAACAAGAGGAATTAATGTGTAAATAGTGCAACATGGGTAGAGATGCAGAGTCAAGATTATTGTTAAATAAGTGACATATCTTGCATTTTGTCATTTAATTTGTATTGCTCAAACCAATACTATTTGTGGTAATGCCTGAACTTAGACTGGTTAGCATTCTTGATTAGACAGTGCAACACAGATTGCTACAGTTTGGGAACAAGTACATAGAAACTAAAGTCAGAGTTATGCAGTTTGGTACAAGTGGATTAGAGAGTATGTACCCTGACTTCTGAGACTTCAGAATAGGGTGGTACCAATCTGTTTCATTACAAGAGGAAATCAAGTATCTTGTTGGAGTAATTTGAATAGCAGGAAGCCAAATATTAGGTTGGATACAGATTCTACTAGGATCAAGTTTGCCTTGAAAAGAGTAAGACAATGATGTTCAAGCCAAGATGAATTGTTCATATATAGCAACATATTAAATTTTCATAAGATTTGTAATGCTGAAGTGTTTTTGTTAAAAGAAGTGATAACCAGGGGTATGTCATACTCCAGTTAAGTGAGCAGAATACCTTTCTCAATGGCTATCCTGGCTGGTGGTGAAAGAAACTAAGATATTTTCTGAGACTAGAAAAGGAGGCATTTCATTTCTAGATTTAAGCTTTTGAATGTGCTTCTCAAAGTTGAGTGACTTATTAAACCAAACACTTAGGTACCTAAATGAAGAGATTGTTTCAATAAGGTTGTTGTGTTGGTCCAAAATGTTGAGAGAACTGGGATCTTTGATAAGTCTTTTCTTAATGCTAAAGAACACAACCTTTTTGGGGTGGCTGAGGAGAAACTTTTTAGAGATAAGCCAATGGTTTTGTTCCATAAGGTAATTCTATAGTTAGACTTGGATGATCCGCTGCACTGAGTTAGATCTATAAATTACTGTTAGCCTATTAGAGGAGTTGCAGTTGGAGTAGGTTGAAGAGTAGTTTATTTCTAAAAATGGAGAAGCATATTGGAGCAAATGTGAATCCTTGTGGTGCACCTGAATGAGGTTAGGCAGTATCTGAGGGAGAGTGAACCGCCTTCACTGTAAAGGATCTGTTAATCAGGAAGTCATTGATCCACTGTGTGAATTCTGCAATGATACCAATAACTAAAACTTGGGTTAGTAATACTGAATGCTTTATAGTCAAAGGTGCAATTTAGGTCAGTGCAGAGGGTCCAAATAAGATTTCCTTTATCAATGTTGATAAGTACATACATACATACATACAAATATTTCAATCATGAGCATTAATGCCCTTCTAGCCTGCCAGTCAGTGTACTCCTTTCGACTCAAATGAGATGCTGTCTATTGGAGAGCAAGTGATATTTTATTTTTTCAAATTTGAGATAAGCTGGCTGCAATTTAGATTTCCAAAGATACTGGAAGGGCAAGGAATATGGAAATGGGCCAGTAGTAGCTGGTGGAGGAGGGTTTTACATCTGTACATGCAACCCTTTGAAGTATGACTTCCAGATAGTGGGCACGTTGCTTGTTGTGAGGCTAAGGTATATGATCTAAATTGTGCTTAAGAAACCAAGGGTATATTGTCTGGCCAAAAAGGACAATGAAGTGAGATTTGTTCAAGTAATGGAGTAATTGGCTTAGCACTTGTTTTGGTAAAATAGAATAGAAGAAGAAATTCTGGGGGATTAGGCTCTATTAATAATAATGTCAATTATTGTGCATATGTAATAATGTCAATTTATGAGGCTACTCAAATCCTGCATTGAGTGTGTGTGTGTGTGTGTGTGTGTGTGTGTGTGTGTGTGTGTGTGTGTCTTTATGTATATATGTCACTGAAAAAAGTAGTTTAATGTACAAATCAAGAAGATGCTGTCTGCACTTGAGGAGGACTGGAACAACAATGTGAAGTCCAAGTACTTTGCTTTATACCTATGGCTAAAAATATCTTTACTAATATTTGTATGTGCATGCCTCTGGCATTCTTCATATATATATATATATATATATATATATATATATATATATATATATATATATATATATATATATATATATATATATATATATATAGAGTTTCACTTCAGAATCTCGAAATACTGAAATATTGAACTTCAGTAGCTCGAGACCGAAGTGTCAAAACCGCACTTGCGTGAAAGTACAGAATACCGAGTGCTGAAATGCCGAATGAGGAAATCTCGAATCTGCGGTGTGGATGTAGCTGGAGATTCAGGTAGGTATCTAAGAAATGGGAATAGTATCTAATATGTTTAAAAAACTCACTTTTGAACGCTGTTATTTCTTCTCAGTCTAGCATGACCAAATTAGCAAATATGGGGGCGCATGCTGCCCCCATAGCTACTCCTTTAGTTTGTCTAAAGTGTTCTCCCTCATATAGTATATAATTATGGTCTAAAACTATAGACATCATTTCAAGATATTAAACATATTAGATACTATTCCCGTTTCTTGGATGACATTTATATTTTATGGGATATTCTGAACAACTTTTTTGGAATATTTAAACCAAAGCAGTGATGTTCTCAAATTTATTTCATCGAGTAGTAAAGATGGTTTAGCCTATTTAGATACATATATATCTAATGTGGAAAAATGCTTCAAGTCCTGAATATATAGAAAAAATACATTCACTAATGGATACTTAGAATATACAAGCAACCATCCTAGGAAATTATTAACCAATATTTACAAAGGACACTATATTAGGGCTATAAGAATGACCTCACAATACACTGAGATGGTAGAGGAAGTGGATTTCATCACTGCATTATTCAAAGAAAGAGGTTATAATATGAATATGATGAAGAATGTGAAGAAGTACGTCTTGAAGGAATGGGGACACAAATATATTCCATTATTAGGATTTAATAGAAAATATATGGTCAATAATTCAAATGAATGAGTTGTTCCTAATTACACAGGGACAAAAGCGAAATATAATAGAGCCTGTGTATTAGAATATGGACCACACACTAACAAAATAAAGAACATTCTGACTGAGAATTGTAATGTTATGATGGCTGACCAAGATATAGCGAAAATCTTGGGACCAAAACCTTTATTTGTTTACAAAATGGGGTGCAACATTAAGATGTATCTGGAAAGAAGGGCAATGGTCAAAGGTGTTGACAGTTACAAGAAGCATACCAAGAAATGTGGTAGTTGAGGTCAGTGTCATGCAATAAATGAAGAAGATGGAATTATTCTGCACAATGTCAATAGGACTAGAATAAGGTTTCAACAAGGCAATTGTAATTCCAAATTTATTATATACCTAGCTAAATGTGAAACATGCCCAGGATATTATATAGGGAAGACCAAAAGAAACTTTAAAAAAAGTATCTATGCACATTTATACAGCATTAGTAGAAAGGATGTAAATAATGCCCTATACAGGCATGTTGGGAAAGGCATCATTTTAAATTTGCCATCTTGGAAAACATCGTTTTTGATCCTAGAGGAGGCAATATTAAGGCCATATTGTCCTACAAAAAAATTATGGTGACAGTTATTTACTGACGCCTCCACACCACCAGGGCTTAATGATTATTTAACTATCAAACCACTTTTATGTATTATATAGGCACTACACCATCTGTCATAGCCTCATTAATTGCAGTTTTGTGAGCCTTATGGACAGATGCCATATAACATTCTTTTTACATTAGTTATAGAGTAAAAATATTTAGTCTTATAGTCAAAGGATGATTGTCTTAGTTTACAGATGTTACCATATAGTAATAACAGTTAATCATTTTTAAGGGGTTAAAAGTCTTTTAAAAAAGTTTTTTTAAAAAAAAAAAGTTATTAAATGTTTATTTACATACATTCAAATATAGTTACATTTTTATATTTTAATATTTTGCACATGTTTTATATTATTGATGAGCAATGAGGATGTTCGCAAACAAATTCGTACCGAATGTATGAATGAATTGTTAGAGGGGGTACATGTCACTTTAAAATTTATTTAGTATTGGCGCCAAATGCTGTATTTAAATTGCAACAGTTTCATTTTAAAGATGTTCTGATGAAGCCCGTATTTAAGCGGGTGAAAGCGCTTAACAATTTATTCCAGTAAATCGAAGAATTTAATTTTAACTGAGTGGCTGGTGCACTTTATATAGTTGCAGTACAGTCCAACTATCTGATGTTTGTTCTCTATCGGTGAATTACTGGCATCTCAAGAGTCTGTGTATCCAGAGTTCTTAAACATTTGGGTTGTTATTTACAGTCATATGTAACGCTTTTCTTGTTCTGTTTTTGTTTTTAGTGCGTCCTTGGAGTTAGTATATATAAGTAGCGGGGGTGTGGGGGTGCAGGGGGCCTTGCCTCCCTGCTTGTATGTAGGGTCAGCGTGTGTGTGTTTGTTTTGTTGTGTTTGTGTGTGTTTTATTGGTTTATAGTCTAGGGAGAAAGGTGTATGTGTGCTTGTTTGTGTGTGGAGTATTTATGTGGGTAGTCACGAATTTGAATTTCACACTTTGGGGGTTTCGAGTTTTTTAGTTTTCGGCTTTACAGTCTCAAGATACTGAATTTTGTCTGTGTCTATATATTTACATATAGATATATAAATGTAGATATGTACTTGCAGTTGTTTACTCATTTACCCAGAAGGCCTGATAACTACAGAAAAGTCCATTTTCAACAAAGACTTGGAGAGAAAAGTTACAGTTTACTCTCAGACAATAAATAGTTAAAGGAAAAGTTAATTGATAAAAAAGGTAATATGTAATCAAAACAGATTAATTAATTATTATGAAAACTGGACAAAGAACACATACATGTAAACACACACACACACACACACACACACACACACACACACACACACACACACACACACACACACTTAAATATGTGTATCTCTCTCTCTCTCTTTATATATATAAATTTATGTATAGATATTCTTTTGCATTTGTTTATCCAGAGAATTTGTCTGTGCAGAAAGTTCCATATTTAGCACATGCCTGGGGGTGGGGGGTGGATTCCAGTATCGTATCAGAAAATACATAGATTAAAAAAACATAATTGATACAAAAGGTAGCACACAATAAAGACAAATTAATTAATACAAAAACTGGATAAAGTTCACTCACACATATATGCACGTATATATGCATATTTATGTCTGCAATCGCATACACACACACACACACACACACACACACACACACACACACACACACACACACACACACATACATTTACATATTTATTACATTTGCTTACCCATAACGTATGTGCAGAAAATTCCCTTTTAAGGAGATACCCAGGGATAAAATTTCCTATTTACTCTTAGCCAATATATAATTAAAGGAAAAATTAATTGATACAAAAGGTACTGTCCAATTAAAACAAATTAATTGATGCAAAAACCGGATAAGTGTTACCTTAGATTCACAAGTGTGCATACATGGGCGCACACACACACACACACACACACACACACACACACACACACACACACACACACGAAGAATTTCATATTTTCTACTAAACATTTTTTTTTTAGGATTTCCCCTTTCTAATCTTATAAGCTGCTTTAATGTGTGCTTGAATCATCTTACTTAATTCTCTTCGGGGTCAATTAAATATGCTGCAGTGTTTAACAAATGTGTTTCTATGACTGTTTCTAATCTTGAGAATAAGTTCATCATTCATCTTACTATCTAATATTGCAGAACAAAGGAGTGACCATTGTATGAATTCATTATAAATCTGGGTTTGCTAGTCCCCTTGTAGCTTAGCTCTTGTTAAAGTGTCTGTCACATATGGCACTGTAAATAGTTTATTGTTGTAGGTAGGAATTGTCCACATATTGTAATACAGAATCAAGTGCAGATATGTTTCATTTTGAGGATTTTGTGCAGCTATGCTTTCTACCCTACCTTCTCCAGCTTTTACTGCTATGAGAACAGTCTGCTTCATTGTTACTACTTGAATGTTTTCCTAAAATTACTTGTGGCACCCTCTGCATTTAAGGTCATGCTGTGGATAAATGAAATAATGTTAACATAGAACACTTATTTTTTACTTTCAATGTCATAACACAAGGATAACAAACAACCATTTGCTATCAAATATGGATTTTTTGCCTTCTTGTCAACATCATCATCCTGACAGTATTCATCTAGAAAGGTGGACATTACATTTGTAGCATCCTCATGTACAAGCGCAAATGATTATAAAATCTACCACCACCATATTTGTCATATGCTTAAAGCACCGATATA
This sequence comes from Protopterus annectens, assembly GCF_019279795.1. Taxonomy (NCBI): domain Eukaryota; kingdom Metazoa; phylum Chordata; order Ceratodontiformes; family Protopteridae; genus Protopterus; species Protopterus annectens. Next base: position 209,431,527 of record NC_056736.1, on the reverse strand, counting down.
TAATTCTTTATATCGCAGCAGTATGCACAATCTTTTCACAGCAGAGTGTCATGAAATAAATTTCTGGGATTGGGACACAATATATCTGCCAGTTTTGATTTACTTATTCATGCCAAATGATAGAAGTTGAACATTTCTCTACTTCTAGTAGACATCTGTAATAGAACAAGCATCAAGTGAACTTAATTTAACAGTTGCATAACTTTTTGAGATTACTATATATTGCCAGCATAATTCACTCTTATATTTAGTTACAAAGACAATGACATGGTCATTCTACTCTTCCTACTGATACCAAAAAAATGGCAACATTATTGATGACATTCATGGTCCTGGATGTCATAGTTATATAGCGAAACACACCCACTTATGGCAAAAGCATAAAGTACCTAAAGATAAACGTTAAGTATATATGAAGCATTATGTAAACGCTATATACTTTGTATGATTTTGTATGTATTTGGATATTGCGGATGGATGTGGCTATGCATAGTCACACTTGAAAGACTTAAGGATAAGTGGCTTCTATGGATTGTAGCTTTGCTGTGTTCATTCAGACAGTGCAGATAGCCTTAACATGTTTGCATTATCACTGTGAATGCCACCCTCTATTTATTTCAGTACATTATATGGTCATGATAAAAAGCAAAACATTCTATTTCTCAGCAAGCCCTTGTGTCAGATAATATTTGACATATCTGACCAGCAAGAGAACATTTCTAAAGGCAACTTAGTAAAAAATGCTCCTCTTCTGAAGTCACTGCAATGGAAGTGGCCATAAAACTAATCATCCAATGCTAAGGAAACTACAGTTATGTAAGATTATTTTTCACAACCACTCAGCATGAGGCCTTATGGTAGCAAAACATTAGTAAGGCAGGAGGCTTTGTATATCTTGTTCACCCAAGTTGTGCATGTGTGTCTGTGTGTGTGTCTGTGTCTCTGTGTCTCTGCTTGTCTGTGTCTCTGTCTCTCTGTTTGTCTGTGTGCCTCTGTCTCTGTGTCTGTGAGTCTGTGCTTGTGTGAAAGTAGGGGAGTTGTTGAAGAAAGGAGAGGACAGCAGACTGAGGGTAAAGTGTAGGAGGTGAGAGTGAATATGGAGGCAGAGAAAATCATTTTGAGGATTTTGCACATGGTCAGAAATGGGATTGAGAATCTGTGGAACTGTAAAAGGAGAGAACATGTTTCATTGAATCTTCCCTTTGAAAATAAACTCAGTAAGCCCAGGGAAATTGTTCCAGTAAAGTTGTCTTGAACTTACCGTAACTGTAAAAGTTTGAGTATAGTCACTGCTGCAGTCATAACTTTGGGGATCTTAATTGCAGTTGGAAGTCCACTTCCATCCAGAGTTTGAGTGGTTGTCCCCTTCCTTCCTAAGCCAACCTTAAGCCTCCTGCTTTACGGACATCTCTATATCTTGTTATGAAGGCAGGCACATAGCCACCATCTGTTCTTTATTGTTCACATAACTGGTTCAGCCAGATAGTAAGATAGTATAAGAAGCATGTGCAGGAAGGAGGAGTTTCCTAAGAAACAGTATGCATTATTGACAAGCCTCTCCAATGAAATATAATGATAGGGTAACAGGGCCAGCTGGCTTGTATGGAAGGAGGTAAAGGGAGAAAAGGGAGAAAGTGGACCATGTTATATCCTCACATCAGTCATCTTCTCCCTGCTGTGAGTAGTAGAAGGAAGTGGGAACTGGACTGTAGCAAGAATTGCACTTGAAAATCTGTAGTTGAGTTAATGTCATAACTGTATAATGTTTTTTGTGTAAGGCAAAATTGCAGAGAAGATTCACAAATCATTCCTAACATGTCCTTTGGGTGCTTAGTAACAATGTGACCTTCAAGATTACTAGAGAAAAAAAACATATATATATATATATATATCTACTGTATATATCGTAAGTAAATATGTAAATACACAATAATTATAAGACTTTATTATTTATTTTAATTTAAGATGTTATTCAAAGTCCAGCCCTTCACATTTTTAGTAAAAAAGAGCAGCACTACACACTTATACAAATCGGGTCTTTCAAGATGACTACAAAATTATAGAGCCATTTTGGTAAGCATACTTCCCTAATGCAAAAGCTAAACATGTTAAGACATAAGTTATAGGAGAACAGCTAAGATGCAGGTAAGTAGCATTTCACATTTGTGTATCAGTAGGATTCATACAGATGAATCTAAAAGCACCTTATTTGCATACTAAACATGTAACTTGCCCTGAACTTATGCCAGTATGCAATTTACCATAAGAATACGTTGTTTCAAGGGGAAGTGGGCATATAGGAATATGTACTTTCATATATTTTAGAAGGAAGTACAATAATTGACTTACTCAAAGATATTTTTAAATGTATTTTAGTGCTTCTGCATAGATGGACATACTACTGAATGTTTTGCTGGGCAAAATGCTTCATTTTTGTGCTTGTTCATACAGGGCCTTACCACAGATGGTATTGCTGGGGAAATGCTTCATTTTGGTACATGTGCATGCCTGGACATACTAGTGAAGGTATCTCTGGGAGAAATGTTTAATTTTTGTGCATGTGCATACTGGGACATAGTACTGAAGGGATAGCTGTTGAAAATATTTCATATTGATGCTTGTGCATACATTGACATATCACTGAATAGATTGGTTAGAGAAATGTTATATTTTGGTGCATGTGCATACATTGACATATCACTGAATAGATTGGTTAGAGAAATGTTATATTTTGGTGCATGTGCATACATTGACATATCACTGAATAGATTGGTTAGAGAAATGTTATATTTTGGTGCATGTGCATACATTGACATATCACTGAATAGATTGGTTAGAGAAATGTTCATTTGGTGCATGTGTATACTTGGTCAAACTACTGAAGAGATCACTGAGAAAAATGTTTCATTTTGGTGTCAGTGAAGTGCTTGTGTAGACATGGACATAATCTTGAATATATTGCTGGAGGAAATGTTTCATGTTGGTGCTTGTTCATACTTTGACATTCTATTTAAGGGATCCCTGGGGGAAAGCTTCATTTTAGTGCTTGTGAAAACTTGCTGAAACTACTGAAGAGATCACTTGGGGAAATGTTTCATTTTGGTATCAGTGAAATGCTTGTGTATACATGGTCAAACCACTGAAATGATCACCGGGGAAAACAATTTATTTTTTGTCATTTTAGCACTTGTGTATTTTTAGACAAGCTACTGAAGGCATTGCAGGGGGAAATAATTCATTTGTGTGCCAGTGAAGTGCTTCTGCATACTTGGACAAACCAGAGAAGGAAAGACTGTGAGCAAGTTCATGGAATGCAATTCAGATATCAAAGGAAAGCACAACTTTTAAAAAGGGATGGACATACTGCATGATTAGCCTATGTAATGTAACAACATCTTATTATCATATGCCACATTGCAATATTTCTCATTTGCATCTCATTATCCTTTGGACAATTTGCATTAGTGTAAATAGCCTCTAGGAATCTTGCCTTTGCTGACCACATTAGTGGAAACCATTATGAATTATTTTTGATATTTAAAGCTGCAAGAAAATCAATGGGTAATCTAAAATTAGGAGGAATAACATTAGGGATACCCCTATAACCTTTGTGCAAATGACTGTGAATACTGCCCATAGTATTTAAAATAAATAAAAATGTCACTGTACAACATATAGAGATCTTAATATTAAGTGGCTGTTAAAGAAATATTTATTTAAAAATACTTTTCATTTAACAGATTCTATTTACATAAGCAACATATTAAAAACATTTATAATTTGTATGTACAAATCAACAACTCAGAAAAAAATATATAACCAATTTGATTAAAAAGAAAAAAAAAACACCATTTTTCACTGGGAAACCCAACAAATGACTGAACCTGAGATTCAGATATGCCTACACTAAGTGTAGACTAAGTGTACACCGTTCTGAGTGAACATAAGCATAACTCACACCTTCTTCCTCCTAATATTAAATTACCTATTGATTTTTTTGCAGCCTTAAATATCAAAGAGGATTCATAAAGGTTTCTACAAAGTGTAGATTACATGTGCACTTAGTGTAATCTTTCTGAGTAAGTAGAAAGTACAAAAAATGGGGTAGAGATGTTCTTGAATACAGATCACAGTGTGCACTTAGTGTAAGCATTACTGAATCTGGCCTCGTGTCCTTATTCTTCATTTCAAACCACTAAAGTGTTTTTTTGTCTAAAAATACTTCATCAGAACTGAGTAGAGTTAGGACTCTAAATCATTCAAATAACTTTGAATCATGTAATCAATAAAAGACATTTAACAACATCATAAATCCATCAAAAAACTTAAGAACGTATAAAAATAAAATCAAAAATTTGAAGAAACATTTTTCCTTAAGTTGCCTACTTGCTCATAACAAGCACTTGACATGTAAGTGTCCTTTAAACTGGGAGGTTTACATTCAATTCCTTAATCTCTAACACATGTTTCAGATCGCCCCTCTGCCAGAGTCAATTACATCATCCACTATAAAGAAGAAAAATCTTTTAAAACATGGACGAGACCAAATTCTTGCCTAGGGCATAAGTACAATCCTTATTTTTAATAGCATGAATATACTCACTAAGCCTTTCTTAAAACTTCCTACCCATATTCCCTACATGAAAAACTAATACAAGGTTCACATAAGATGTAATAGTTAATAATAACACTTCTACAAGTATATATTTTGTTAAAAATAATAAATTCATTGTTAACATTGACACTAGACCCTTCAAAATGTATGTACAATATTTACATGCCTCATATTTATGAGTTCCTTTTGTGACCCCATTATCAACCCTAAAATGAATATCCTATTCCAATAAATCCTTAAACTTCTTACCCTATAAAAAACAAAGGATGTCTCATCCCATATTTTGCTATGGATTTCAGGAAATTCATAGAATATCCTCCAGTCAGTGTATATAATTCTTCTCATCATCCACACTGTGCAGCAAAGTGAACAAATGTGAGAATGTGCTTGAAGCCTGAATGGATTTAAATGAACGCTAAAGGTGTAAACTCTTCTTGGGCTTCCCCGTGCCAGGTGGTGTTTTTTTTTCCCTTTTTTATGTGTAAACAGCATGAGATAAAAGAATGGCGTTTTACACATCTCCCTGCAGTGTTTGCACCAGATTGTATTGCTAGTGTGAATTTTCAAAAAAAAAAAAGTTAAGCTTGAAAAAGAAGGATTTATCTTTTGGAGTCAAATGCTAAAGGAGATTAAAATGCTTAAGACAGATTATTTAATGGGTAACTATGACTTAGATATGGAAATGTAGTTTATAGTATAACTCAATATTCATTTTTTAATTTCTAAAGTTGATTTAATTAATTTATTTATTTGCATTTTGTTTACCAGGAAAGTACACTGGGCCACAGAGAACTCATTTTCAGTGAAGGCCCAGGGAGAAAATCTCCACAATACAAACAGTTTCTTTTGAAGTTTAAATAACCTGATTTGAGTTGCAAGAACTAAATTTATACAAAAACATAAGAGTAGTATAAATGGTATAGACAAGAAAATAAGTAAAGATTTGTACAAAATACTTAGTAAAAAAACAAAAAGTGGCATCATTTGTACAGTCAAAATATCAAGTAAGGATTTTCACTTACTAATTTATCTTTGGTCACTTTTAGATTAGATTTATATGACCATGTAAAACAGAATAGTTAAGACGTGGTATAGCATGTGTAATCTAAGGGGGCTTAGTGCAGTTGCATGCCCGGCTTGAAGATAGGTGATTGTGAAGGCAAGTTTTAAAAGAGGTAGGGTTTTCGGTTGTTCTAATATGTAAAGGCAGAGAATTCCAGTTTTTGGCCATTGAGCAAGAGTAGAGAAGCTAACTGGGTGGGAGATTAGGTTTGTGAACCTTCAGGCATTTTTGATCCCCTAATCTAAGGGGCCTTTTTGGATGGTAATAGCTAAATATGAAACTCAGGCCATGATAATCTACAGGTTTAAAGAGCATCTTGTGAGTTGTGATTAGTTGCAGGTATGAGAGATAATTTGGTAGTTCAAGCCATTTTAGTGACTTAAGAGCTGTGCATTGATTGGTGGAGTATTTACAATTTGTTGCAAATTTAGAAATTTTGTTGTAGCAAGTCTCAAGTTTGGATTTAGAAGTGCTTTGAATGTTGGTGAGGAGAGGAGCACCATAGATGAATGAGGGTAATAGGTGAGTTGTGGCTAGGGTTGCTTTTGTTGATGGACTGAGGAAGTGATTGTCTATAGAGTTCCATGTTTAAGATGTATTCTGTGAATATTGTGTTGTATATGCAGTTCAGATTTCATTTGTTCATCATTAATGACTCCAAGGAGTTTTGTGTGATTAGCTACTTCGATTAAGGCCTTACTATAAAAGTAGATGGTGAATTCAGTTTTATTTAAGGAGGTTGTTTTCTTAGGGAGGAATAGTATAATTTTGGTTTTATTAGGATTCAGAGATTGATGGTTATTGTGCATCCAAGATTCAGTGGAGGAGAAGGCCTTTTCAGATAGTTGTAGACAGTCAGATATGGAGTTGGCAGAGTTGACAATAGTAGAGTCATCTGCATATTGTATAACAGATCATTGAAGCAGAGATGGGGTGGAAATTATTTATGAATACGCTAAATAGGAGTGGTCCAAATATAGAGCCTCGGGAAATTCCAGTAGTGGTGATGAGAAAAGGAGAGATAGAGTTTTTCCCATCTGATAGCCTGTTGTCTTTCTGTTAAATAAATGGAGAACCAGTTTAATGTGGGAGGGAAAGACCAATATTAGAAAGTTGGGTGATAAGAAAGGGGTAAAAAATGGTGTCAAAAGCTTTAGATAGGCCAAAGAAAATAGGGGAGACAACTTTTCCAGTGTCACAGGCTCTGTGGACAGTATCCATGAAGGAGAGAAGGGCAGTTGTAGTACTGCGCCAAGGTCTTAAACCAGGTTGTGTGGATAAATGTATTTGGTTGTCAAGAAGATACCAAAGAAGTTAAATATTGATGCATTTTACTAAGATTTTGGAGATAGGGAAAGAAATGCAAGAAGTTAGTGGTCAGTATTATTGCCCTTTTGTGGAGTGGGAGGATGAAAGCCTTTTTCCAGGTTTTGGGAACACTGGACTCGAATATGAATGCATTAAGTATGCTTTGGGATATGTATTACTGTCAGTAGCCATTTTTAGGTATTTTGAGGGTATATCATCAGCGCATTTGAGCAGGGTTTTAATTTTTCTAGAAGTCTTTTTATAGTTGACATTGAGATGGGCTTTAGAGAAAAAGTGGAAGTGCAGTGGGCATTGAGTATGTGTGAATGTTGGGTGTTAGTGGAGGAGAGGGAGTGTGTAGGTGTTTTAGGTGGGTAAGTATGGGAAGTGGGGTAGTTAGTCTGAGAGAATTTTGTTGTGGTATCAACTATGGAGTTGATAAAGAAGGTATTAAAAAGAGAGGCTATTTGTTTTGGAGATTTGTCTGGGAGGAGGTAAGTTGTTTTTTTTTTTTTTTTTCCTGGGTTTAGTAGTGAAGTAATGGAATTCTACAATTTCTTTGTGTTTTGTTTGTGGTTGGACTGCAGTTTCAGGTAATGTTCTTTTTTTTTTTTGTGTTTGTTGAATATTTTTTTTTTACCTGGTTGCATAGTTCTTTGAATTTGAGTTGGTCTGAGGTGTTACTGTGTGCTTGCCATAGCTTCCATATTTTGTCCCAGGCATGAATGAGCAGTCTAGTAGATCTGGATAGCCAGGGAGCATGGTTGTTTTTGATTCTTTGTCGACGTGGAGGTACGAGACTATTTAGTGTATTCATGAAGGTGGTGTTGAAGTGCTCAACAGCTTCATTGAGGGGGAGGTTTTTAGTGAGTTTCAGTCTGTTGTTTTTAGAATATTGCTAAAGGTCACAGGGTTGAATGAGGTAAGATTTGTTGTTTGTTTATATTGATGTTGACTTTGACATGAGGGGGAAGCATGGTCTATAAATGTAAGGAGGTGATCACTGAGGGTGTTAGGAAGTGTTCTGGCTGAGGATATTTTGTTATGGTTAGTGACCAGCATCCAGTCTAAAATGGATCCATTGTCATTGTTTTTGTTAGGACTGGTTGGGGTGTGAATAAGCTGAGTGAAGTTGAAGAGATTGATATTCGATGTTGAGTTCTAGCCATTTGATATTTATGTTGCCTAATGTTATGGTTTCATTTATGATACTGGAAGAAATCCAGGCTAGGATATCTTCTTATATGGGTATGTTGTTTTCAGGGGGTATGTAGATAACCACAATAGTACGTTTTTTGCTGTTATTCATATTTAAGAAGGTTATAAGCATTTCTGTATTAGAGAAATGTGGTATGGGGTTAGTAAATGGGACTAGATTGTAGGTGCTGTCAAACAGGCGGGTAACAGTTCCTCCTTTTTATTGTCTCTATCTAATCATATAGTTTGGAAGCCATGAGGGAGAAATTCTATGTCTTTGATATGTGGTTTTAGCCAGGTCTCTGTAGTAACAATGTTGTCTGGTTGTTGGTGAGTGACCATCCATGAAAGTCTGTAATTTTATTACAGAAACTTCAGAGATTAAGGGTTACCATATATAATGACTTGTGGAAATTTTTGTTGGTGCATGTGGTAGGATGGTTGATTGTAGTAGGTCAAGGATTAGGGTGTATGTTGCCTGATAAGGGTATGGTGGATAACTTGAAAGTAAGACATGAAAGCTTTTAGATAGTTTTGGGTTTGGAGTGATTTATTTGAAATATTACAGTTTGAAAGTTTAATTGATTGAACTGGTGTGTAGATATTGTGGAGATAAGCTTCACTTTGTGTTGGAGGAGGGGATTTAGACAATATAGGCTAGGGGAGATGATTGAATAGGCGTTGGGTGGAGTATGCAAGGAAGTAGAGGTGGGAGAGGTGGCAGAGAATTTAGTGGAGAGGGAAATAGGGTTGGAACAGTGAGATACAGTAGAGATATGAGGAGTGTGGAGAGGAGTAGAGTAGACAGTGTGAAGGTTAAAGGTGGGAGCATGATTGTTGGCTTTGTAGGGAAGTGGGGTAGTAGAAGTTGTTAGTTTGCAGAACTGTGAGGTAGTAGGATCAATAGCAAGAATAGTATAGTTTGGTAGGTGGGTAAAGATTGAATATCAGATAAGGGCAGTGTAGAGACAGAGGGGTCTGTGGAATATATCCTAGGGAGTGAGATACAGAGTAAAAAGAGGAAGATACTTTAATTTGGATTTGAATGTGGGGTCAGTGGAGTGGATTCCATTAAAATGGAGGAGGTTAGGAAAGGGAGAGGTTAAGCTGGATGGGATGTATATGTGTGGTACTAATGAGACTAATCAGTTATGGCTGGTGTACAGTGAGTGCAGGCTGGAGTGCTAATGGAGTAATGGTGCTGGAGAAGTGGCAAGGGGTGATGTGACTGAAAGGTGGAATGAATGATGGTGACTGGTTGAAGTTAATGAGGGAAGGAGTTAGGTAAGCAAAGGTGTAGGGAAAGTAGGTATGGTTGGGAATTGGGTACTGTAGGAGATCGGAGTGAGCCAGAGCACAGTGAGGGCAAACTAACCACAGCAAGGGTGAATGAAGCAGGTCAGACCCTGGTGTGAGATGTGTTCCAAAAACAATCACTAAGTTTTTGTCTTTTCTATTTATTTATTAATATCAGATATCATTTAAATAGAATACCCACCCATACTTGATTTCCTAAACAATCCCAAAACAAATTGTGAAATAGCTAGATCATGCTTATCCAAACTATATAAAATAATTAGGACCTATTAATTTTGTAATAAAGATAATTATTGGTATTATGCTCTAAAAATTAGCTGATCAACTTTAACTGTAACAGATAACAAATATATTAATATCTGCAAAAAACTGCACCTTTATTTTTCAGATTCTTCACTTTGAGATTTTTGCATAGATTATCAGTAAGATTCAAAAAACTCCTTGTAGGCTTTGCATGAAGCCTACACAAAGTTCAAGTCTTGTGTAGTGAGCAGTAGTGGTAATTACATATTCATGATGCGTACCACATTTAAATGTAAATAAGTGTGATTTTGTGGCTGGCAACAGAATAGCAAACATGTTTACTTATAAGCAAACTATGTTAGTGGGATTGCACAGAATGCCACAATGATTTCCAGTGTTTATCATATAGCAATATGTATGGTCCAAACACATTACAGGACAGGGTATACAGTGCAGAGTATTGTGGAATTCCATTCCAGGCATTCTGTGTAAAAGTTGTGTAAATCTTCTGTAAGGGTACATGGTCTGCCATTTAAAATAAACAGTCAGGGAAGTGTGTGTTTTGAACAGGGACACACAGATGAATTGTAGGAATGAATACAGAGAAAGAGGATAGGTAAAATATCGTAATATACAGCAAATGAGGGAATTTAAATGGAAGACAGTTGTAGCAGGGACACTAATCATACATCGACATGGTACAGAATGGACAGTACACAGTGAAAGTGTATATTATGTGACAGTCAGACAAGGTGACATAACAATGGAAAAGGTATCTTTGTGATATAAGCATCCTGACATGAACATTGGAGAGGACATCTGTCAGGGATGTTACACACAATTGTGATTGGGTGCATATTCTGAAGCTGTGCGAACTGTGTTGCCTGAATATGACTATGTCAGTAGAGGTCTCCAACAAGTGAGATACAGTTGTAGGCTCATGGACAACAGTAAATAGAAGCACATGCAATCATGGACAATATCAGAGCAAAACCACCCTTAATCACGTATCGCATACATATGTGATTCTGAGTAATCATAGATGGCTCTGCAGAAACACACTTGTACAACTATTATGACATGTCAGCAATCTATGAGTGTAATCAAGCACACCATCCAGGCACTGTAACATCTCCTGGAAGTGTTAGGAGAGACACTACTATACCTGTATTTGACATTATGATCAATACAGGCTAGTTGACTGGTGTGCATCGCATATATATATATATATATATATATATATATATATATATATATATATATATAGTTTTGCACCAGATAGTCGACTCCACTTATGCAAATGAACAACTGCATTCGCATAAGTGTAAATCGGCTATCTGCATGGAGATTGCGGTACAGTGGGGAGTGGAAATTCATCCACATCCCCACAATAGTGCGATCTCGGAGTTAGAATATATAAATAGGGGGTGTGGGGGGCAAAAACATGATAGCTGTATAGGAGTTTGATTTACATTAGCTCCTATGCAGCCATCATGTGATGGTTTCGACAACAATGTCGAGTCAAATGTGTCAAGCATTTGGTTTGACATTGTGAAAGTTAGTTTTTGTTTTACTTTTGGTATTACCATTCGTTTATTTGAATGGAAAATGTTGTTCCATTTGAATAAACAATAGTAAACATATATATATATATATATATATATATATATATATATATATATATATAGCACAATCCACACTGTCATAAATGTAACCCATGCCATCAATGTTGTCAAACAGCTATGTGTGTACTGCATGCATCGCTGGAACAGGTACTGCAGATATGCATCTGGTATACACCTTGATGGGGGTGCTCCACCTTCAGACAATGTTCATGCAACAAAAAGAAAATTAGGTACAGCCAATAAAATGTGTGATAGCTTACTGTGGCAAAGGTCAAACACTTCAGTCACACATCCCTGAAGATGTGTTGGGAGATAAATGTAGAAGGGCTATTGTACTCAGTTATTGATGTGATGAAGGCTGTGACCTATGCAGGTATTATGACCTTTGATATGGATGTCCTGTACCTACTCAGGAGTTGTCACATACAAGGGAGTAGTCATCAATGTGGCCATATGCTGGTGGACATTCCACATATGATTTACCACAGGACACAGGTCACATACCACTTGGTCTGCTTATAGGGTATGATGTCTACATTATCCTTAGCTTGAGCATTTGTTTTCATAACATAACAAATCCCCCCATGTTTTTGTTTCATCTCATGTGCTGACATGGCTGTGGCAACAATCTTAGGTGTGCATTGATACTCTCTGTATTATACTAATATCACAGTTGGAGTTGATGATTGTCCACAATCTGTAGTCCTTCATACAGCTGTTTTAACATAGGATGTATATGCCATTCTTGACATATGTGACTTCAATAATGGACAGGAAAGAGCCTTGCAGACAGCACTGACATACAGATCTGATCACTGGACTCAAGATATAGGTCTCTTCACACATTGCAACATATTAAGATACCACATATGTGATTCAGTGGTCTACCCACTTGGTGATGTAGGTGTTTATGGCCACATCTCAGAGTGTTGAGTGAATACCTCTGTGTGGATTTGTGTCAAATGCCTTGGCCTGGTCAAGTTCCACAGGATGATAGTCTTGCCTTCATGCATGCCCTCAATTACCTCTTTGAGGACATCTAACAGATGCAACAGACATGGATGTAGAATTAACAACTCACACATGTGTCTTGCACACAGCCAGGATATTACTTGTGTCCATTTAGAAAAGGTCCTTGACTACATGCTGGTCTACCTCACAGATGAGAGTCAGGATGTTTCTATACGTACATGCATTAGGTGCTATCCATCTTTTCAGGTGTTGTCCCTCTTTTCACACACTCTAATGGATTCATGTTGATGTACTCCCTTCTAGGGGAACATATTCAACCTGGAGGGTGTGTTGAAGTGTGTATCCAACCATGTCAGTTAGGTGTATATTCTGACTCACCCTATAGGTGATTTGTGATGTTGTCCCAGCCCATTGATTCTGTATAATAGGTCTAGATGAAGGTAAGACAGTGCATACTGCCTATCTTGATCTGGCCTATGGTTTGGACACAACCCCCATTGAGGCATCAATGAGAAACTGGCCCAGCTAGGGATTAACCCTTATGTCTCTAGATAGTTAACCAATTGGTTCACTGACAGAACACATACTGTGAAAGCTGATGAATCAACCTCTACCAGTAGAGCTGTCACCATTGGTGTACCCCAAGGATCTGTGTTGGGCCCCTCACTGTTTGGAATTTTTTCTCCTTGACAGTGTAGGCTAAAGTATATAGCCTTTGGCTAACCAAGTTAGCTGATTCTTCCATATTGGGTGCAATCATTGAGTCTACCAATAGTGTTAACATATTACAGGAGAGGATAACACAGACAAATGATTGGTGCCAAAGTCACACAATCTACAAATAAATGCAAAAATGTGTCATTATTTTTATCTTCTGCAAAGTGTAATTCTCAACTAATTTCTGCATTGACAACACACCCTCTGTGCTCAAATCCAGTGGTGCAATATCTGGAAAAACATAGATAGCAATCTGAACTTCAACCACCAAGTTTCCACAGTGGTATGGAAAGGTTACATCATGCACATCATAAATCATTCCATTGTATCCAGATCTGAGGCTGTTATAACAGCACTGTACTCAAACTTCATCAGAACACTAATAGAGCATAATGCTCCCTTTTACACGTATCTCACTAGACATCTGCAACAGCTGAAGAGACCACAGACGTTTCTCATCAAGAAAATACAGAGCCTACAAACCATGCCATGTTGTATGTGGATAGACTGAAAGCCCTGTTAGTGTAATATATACCTTAGAGGGTGAGGTGACTTGTGCTTGGCCTACAGGCCAGTCTTTGCCCCTGCCCTGATGGGAATACTACACATCTTCAAATCAGCTATATCTGATGACATCAGCAGAGTCTGATGAGTGGAAGATGGTAAGAGTAGTGTCCTGCATGCTGGTGTAAAATGCTCTGTCTAATGTCAAGCAAGTGCACAAACACAAACACATACACGCACCCCACAGTTGACTGTACTGACAACAGAACCCCTACCTGTCTAAGTACACTAACTAGAGAACTCTGCATTTAATGCAAGTGTCACAGCCTAAGTCTGACTTACAGAGTGTCAGACAACACTTTATAGGTGGTGACATCAGCAGTGTCTGGTGAGGAGAAGGTGGTAATAGCAGTGTTCTACATGCTGGTGTAAAATGCTCTCTCTAATCTCAAACAAGTGCACAAACACACACACCCCAGTTGACTGCAGTGAAAACAGAACCCCAGCTATCTAAGGACACCAACTAGAGAACTTAGTAATTTATGCAAGTTCCATGGCATATCTCTGACTTTTACAACACTGCGTGCAACTTATAGTGGATGACATCATCAGTGGATATTGGTAAGCCTCCATGGAATGGCTGTGTAGGCATGTACAAGTGTCAAAATACTGACAATCCATGGGACTGGAGTGGTAACTGCAGGATATATACTTATGCTCCTCTGACTAAATAGACACACACACACCTCCCAGTTCACTGCAGTGAGAACAGAACCCCTACATATCTAAGTACACAGCATACCAGATTTTTGCCTCATATTTTTGTTCTGTTTTTCATAAAATTTTGGTTTTATGCCAAAATAGTGGCAAATCATTAAAGAGTGAAGTTAGAAAATAATGACAGACATTTGAGTTTCAGACTTCATGCCCTTCAGAAAATTCATGCTGATACAAAATCTGTTATTCTAATAACTTTCTAAATTTGTAACAGCAATATTTAAAAGTTGTCCCTATTTTGGGGCTTTGTCCCACTTTTATTCTTGGCTTTGTCCAGATTGCTTGCTCTAAGAGGTTGAGAGTTATGGTACACAGAGTAGAGAGTTCTGTATTTTATGCAAGTTCCATGGCACAAGTCTGCCATTTGCAAGGCTGCAGGACAACTTATAGTGGATGCCATCAGCAGGGGATGTTGTAGTGAAGATGGGAGGCTTGTGCAAGTGTATGTGTAGGCATATGCAAGTGTCAAAATATTGCCAATCCATGAGATTGGAGTGCTAACTGCAGGATACCCACTTATGCTAAACTCTGAATAAATAGACACACACAGAACTCCCAGCTGACTGCAGTGAGAACAGAACCCTGACCTATTTAGGTAAGCAGACTTGAGAACTTTGCATTTTGCCCAAGCACCAAGGCACAAGTCTGACTTTTACAAGGCTGCATGGCAACTTATAGTGGATGACATCAGCAGTGGTTGTTGGAGAGAACATGTTGGCAGGCCTGTATGAAATAGATAGCTAACCATGTCCAACTGCCAAGATATTGAAGTTCTGCGTGTTACCTGATTGATGAATGTGCAATGGATAGTTTTTGGTGGCTGTGTTTCCAATGTGTAGATATTCTTTAAGAGACAGCTTAACAAACTATATGCAAACAGGTGTTCACATTATTAAAAGTACTGAAAAATCTAAATGCATATTGTCATTCTAAAGATGTGCATGGTACATAAGATAATTGTTATTTATTTATGTGGTGTAATTGATACATTTGTGATTGGGTCTATGTTACGTTATCGAACGATGACAACAGCGAACGCTCTTTCATCAAACTGTAAAAGGTGACAGCACTAATTAGCGAAGACACGGAACATTGATTTTTTTCTCCCAGGGAAATAAAATTGGTGGGCCATCTTTGGGACTTTGCCATGTCCTCGACTATGGTGTGATCACGGAGTTGGTATATTTAAGTAGGGCTGTGTGGGGGGCACAGCCCCCCATATTGCGGGTTGCTGGGCAAAGCCCCCCCACTTTATTTTGTGTTTGAATTTCTGTTTTGAGGAGCAGCAAGTTTTTTTTCCCTGTGAAAAAAATCACTGTTCTGTGTCTTCACTGCTTAGTGGTGTCGACCTTTCAAGTTCAATGAAAGAGCATTCACTCTTTTCATCATTTGATAACATAACATAGCCCCTTTGTGAACACGTTCTGAGAGACCTAGGTGCAGTGCATGGGTGGAGGTAACAGATGGCTGAATTTTAAATATGTCTTTTTTTAGATAGTGACTTCATTTTGCTTGTGTTTCTACATGTAGTTTCATGTCATGAATGCTAAATGCAGAGTAAACACAAGTAGTACATTCTATTGTCCACTTTAGACAGCAGCAGGTTTGAGCAATGGTTGGGAGCATGTTTGCACATGCAAGATACACATTTCTACTGCTTTCTCTGTTTTTGTGTAGTTAGGCAGTGTGCATATGTGAGCCTAGTTGTTAAAATTCTGAGAGTTCTCAGTACTGAAGGTATGAAACACACCTGCTGATTAGCTGAATCTGTGGCAGCAGGTGTAAATGCATTCACCCATTTCTTTTTGAGTCCAGATGATATAGTGTTGAATCAGGTGTATGGAATACTTTTAAATAAGTAATGATAATGCAATTAAATTATTCTTTATACTAGATTCACCATGTGTTAGTGTGTTTTGTTGTAGCATAGTGTGTTTAAGCAGAATTGTGTGGTGGTAACCACACCATAGAAGAGCCGTTCACTGTTGCTCGCCATTGGTGCAGTGATGGATTATGAAAAACTCCATGCAAACAAAGAGGCCAAAAAGTGAAGGGCTCCACTCTTTTTTTTTTACTTATGTGTGATGTGTGCGTGATTCTATTTTTTGACTAGATTATAGGTGTTAAAATGGGGTAGACAGGAAAGTGGTGAAATTGGGGGCAAGCAGGTGGAATAACAAAGAGAATGCACTATAGGAATGTGTGGGAAGGAGGTAGGAAAGAACCATAACTATTGATTTCTTCAACAGTGTAAAATGAAAATATGTACAGAATTGTAGATGAATTTGAACTGTCACTTCCACAAAGAGAGGTGCCAACAATACAATCAAGTTGTTTAGCCAATTGGACCAAATCAAGTGTGTTAAGAAAACACTTGTGAAACTGAGAGCTATGTATGGTCAATATGTTTTTGTGGGACAAGTGCCAGTTTTCTTTTCTTTTTTTTTAATACAGTAAGAGAGGAATGCTGGGTCAGTGATGTTGGTATTTTTGGGTCATGCAAGTTGGTTAGGTGAGGAAGCAAATGCAAACAGGACAAACAAGACAAGCACAAGGATGGTGAGGGACACAAAAGGTTGTAGGACACCATGATTAGTGTGAGGGAGGGGACAATACAAGCCCATGCCTATCAAACATGGGAACAGTGGGAATCTAGTCCTAACCAGCAGGACTGTCATCACCATCTCCTTACTCTCCTGGTTGCTGGAGTGCTTCACATCTTCTCCTCCTACAGACCATGAGAGCAAGCAGCCTCTCCTTCTGGCATAGGCATACACCAATGGTGCTGTGCACAAACCTATGTACCAATCCTGGCATCTCCTGGTGGGTGATGAAATCTCAACCTCCACCAGTACTCCTGGAGGGTACCACAGCACCAGCTGCCAGGTTAGTGCTACCTGAGGGGACAAGTATTTCAGGGGCAACAAAGGCAGTATTGCCAGGTTGGATCTCAGATGTGCTGGGCATCAGTGCTGGAGCCAGTGGAGCATGGGCAGGCTGAGCCACTGGGGTTTGCCTACCTCCCTGTGCTGTGAAACATTTAGTGATTTCTTACCTGTGGATGACATGGAGACATTTTAATAACATACAGTAGAAAATAAAAAAAATAGATAAGGGTTAGTGTGAGAGGGAAAAAAAAGAGAAAATTAGTAGCATTATATATGACATACAATGCATTATCACAATAATCCAATGATTTTATCAGAAGTTTTACATTTAAGTATTCTTCCAAACAACTACAAACTATAATTATGGGTTGCTCAAAGTAATCCTTGCAATGTGCAGTTATTGCACATATGCTTGGTCCAGTTATACAGATTACACTGAACAGCAAGGCGTTTATGACACGTGTGTAGAATTTAATTTATGTAATATTATTAAAGAATTACAGCATTGTATAGTTGTTTCTCATGCAATTTGAATCCACAACCCCTGACTACAGTTTTACACTTGACTCCTAAAGTCAGTTTGTGGTACAGACTGATGCATGCATGCTTTTACAGCCAGGATATTAATGCTTACTTTGGTACTACTGTATAGAAAAGAAAAATATTTTTCATTAAATTTTAAAGCTACAATAATAATCTTGTGTTGCATACATACCACTTGCTTCTCCCAGTCTCTCTAGACAGTCAGCGTGGACCTGCTAATTTACAGTTATTTCAGAATTAGCTCTGAAAAGAAAAGAAAGAGCATAAGAGCATTGTGCATACTAGTTTTGCCTATATTTAGCTTTCTATGTATAATAAATTCCTTTTATTAGCGTACTTCCACAACTGTGGGATATTGCTGGTTGAAAAAAGCCTTTTTATGTCATTGAAGTGGTAATTTCACTATTCTCCAGTGTGCGGAATGCCATTCACACTGGATACAACCTTGACCAGACCATTCCAAGCCTCAGACTTGTACTGGGAGCCAGAATAGTCTCCCTGCAGAAGCCTTTGGCTGTGGCGCTTTACCAGAAGCCCAGTAAATATTCTGGACTCCTGAACACCCTGCCTCTTTGCCCTAAATTGGGCATCTTCCCCTATAGCACCACTTATGTCTAATCCCAAAGTGGTGCAATAGCAAATAATGATTATCCATCAATTCCTCCTATCACATTTAGTGGTAGTGTGCAAAGCTGCGCAATGATGCCAACTGCATTTGCAAGATGCTAAGTGGAGAGCAACAGTGCCAAACAGAGAGGAAAGCAAGTTTTGAAACTGGAATGTTAATTTGACACTTGACATTTGTTGGAGGGGTGTCTGCTGCTGTAACAGGTGACTTAACTTTGCAGACTTACCCTGGGGCCATAAATTTCATGACCTGACATATCTTTATTTGGCTTTATACATTGCTACAATTGATTTTTACAGTATGGGATTCAAACCTATGCATAAGGGACAAAACAATTTCTTCCACAGTGGTGATTTTCCTTCTTTGCCACAGAAGAAGTGCTTTTTATACATATTTATGGATCATTTATAAATACAGATGACAAATTAAGGTGTTAACCATGTATATGTGTGACCTGACAAAGTCTTTGTACATGCATTCATTTCTGCATGTGTCTTATTTAAGTGTGAAGGCCATCCAAGTCCAGATAGCAGAATTATTCTTACAGAAACATAATAGACAGTATACCCTCAGTCATACATTTGAACCTTTAAAACACAGTAAGGATGTCTTATCCTTCATACATATGTAGTATGTAGTATGCAGGCTCGAACTACACCACCTTCTCACCTTTAATCAACTAATATTAACTCACAAAATACTGTACAACTCATCATTTTCACAAACTACTTCATCACTACTTCAACACTGTATTCCATATCATGACTTACGCTGCTCTTACAAGTATCTGCTATCTATTTGCAAACCTCAAAGATCTAACAGAGTTAGTCTGTACTCTCACTGTGTTGCCAAATCATGGGAATAGCATTCCAGAAGCAATCAGACTTATACCTAACTACTATTCCTTCAAGTCTGAGCTGAAAGAACATCTAACCAATAATTGGATCTGCCCATGCTACTTGCCATCTTAGTACTCTTTTCTATTCCCTTCTTCCCCACTCTTAATAGACTTTCTTAGCATATCCTACTTCCCTTCCTGCATTACTTACTTTCTGTCTTCACCTCTCTTTAATTCCTTAACCTTTTAATGTCCTTTCTTTATATTCTTACACTAACCTTTATCTATCCCAGAATTTGACTGAAATTTACTACCTAGTTCTCCTGACAGAAAAAGTATATGACTTTTACAACCTATTACTTATTCTGTTATATATTTTCATGCATCGTTATGTAACATACATATTAGGAATTATCTTCTATCTTGTATATAATGTAAGGTTTCAACTTTATGATTTCCTTATATTTTCATATTTCTTTTATTGTATTCACAAATTGAACTACTTTGTTATTGTCTTAATATTTGTAACCATTGTTCAATTTTTTAATTCAGTTGGACTTTCCCAGTAAACAAATGTCAAATAAATAAATAAACAAATATAATTCATATCAGCTCCACTATTTATAATTATGTATAACTTGTTATAAGTGATAGTTAATATAATGTGAAATGGAACTAGTAAAACATCTGGAATTTCCTATATAAGAACCCCGGATCATGGGTATGACAGCCCTACACTTATACCTGTTGCCAAAGAAATATAGAGGCAACACTTGATCTTTTCCTGTTCATTACTATAAACTTATTGAAATAACACTTGATATTTTCCTGTTCATGACTATAAACTGAACTATCACCACAGTAAAAATATGTTGCAGTTTCTATATTAGAACCCAGGACCATCTGCATTACAGCCCTACACTTACAACCACAGCCACAGGAATAGTTAAATAAGAGTTGGATATTTCCATATTCATTTTTAATTTCTGTGTGTTAACCACTGCACAATGTCACTTCCATGTTTGCACGTTTACCAACACACAGTTGATACAATGTATCTGTTTTGAAATAGTTGACTGTCTGCATCCTCTCTGCAGGTGTTCAATGGCTGCAGTTGTTGGGGAAGCTTGTTAACCACCACACAACATCACTTAGTGGAGCTGCGCGGTGGAAAGCAAAAACTGCAGCAATGCATCTTTTTGACATTTAGAATGCCTATTTCCTGTCTGCAAGTGTTCTGTTTGCTTCTTGTGTGGGCCACTAGTCCAGGTTTGCACTGCCAAGTATTGTGCAAATGAGAGAAGCAAAACAAAACATGTTATGAGAAAGGAAGTAAAGAAGTCCATTAAGTAAACAACACTACAAAAAAATTATGTTGGTATACATGAAATAGTTTTACACACATCTGGATTTGAACCATCACTCCAGTGAACCTTTAAAACACAGTAAGGTTGTCTTATCCCTCTTTGCCACAGAAACAGCTTTGCAATAGTGATGAAAATCATTGTGTATACAAGCAAATACATCATCCACGGCTTTAACAAAAGATATGACAGTTGTTTGTACACGTATTAATTTCAGATGTAGTGCAATGAGTGATCACAAAACCATTTATGACTATTGCTTGCATAAATGCAGCTCTGTTTTATCTCTCTGTGTTTGCTGCTCATTCTTGTTTTATCTGATCATTAATCTGAGACGCAGTCTATAAGGCATCTGTATCATTGTCCTTAAAATGTATGAGGGTATTAAATGGCAATAATATACAGATGTCAAGAAATGAAGGGTGTATTACATGGCAATAATATACAGTTGTCAAGAAATGAAGGGGAATTTGGATGTTACTGAACAGAAACTGTAAAATGTGTGCTGCTTACTTACATTTAAGACCTTGATACAATTATGTCTACACTTTGTAAGTCTAACCTGGCTGACACATCCACTGGAGGTAAGGGAGTCTAAATTGTTGATCTGGTTTCCTTCTCCCTAACAGTAATCACCCACAGTTACAATTATTCGGGTTTCCACAATTTCAATGAGTTTACATCTCATTTGCATCTTCACCGTCCTCACAGCCCTGAATCTACACTATAAATAGGGAACCATGTAGCTAGGGAAACTGAAGGTGAAGAGACTTGTTTATGTGGATAACACAGAAGAAGATATTACTTTGGGATTTATCTGCAAAGAAGACTACATATCTTGATAAGGTGTGCTTGCATTTTTCAGTTATATACTGGATATACTCAAATGTCATGATGAAAAATCTTTTATACACACACACACACACACACACACACACACATATATATATATATATATATATATATATATATATATATATATATATATATATATGCATTTTTAAATGCTACTTTATCTGTATGCACTTCTTAGAAGTCTACGGATGTTATAGGAATGTTTTTCAGGGTATTTTACTTTCTCAGATGCACAGCCTTAACTGTCATCACAAGTGCTAATGTTACAGCTGTTTTTCTCTTTACACTCTTCTATTGTTATTTCAGTGAAATGTAAATGTTTTATATTGTCAATGACACAGGGGTTTTAGTCTTCTGGGATGGCCCATAGACACATCTAGGGGAGAGCTGTACACAGCTAGATGTGACTGCCAATTGCATAAAACTGAATGTTCTATGGTAAATGTGTGCACATGTTTTTGGGATAATTTATTTGTTAGCACTTTTAGCAGTTGACTGAAAGTTTGTTAGCAAAATGTGTCATTTGCCTGTTGTCTTGGGGGTTGGGGAGCCAAGTTCCATTTCTGTGTTATTACAAACAAAATTTGCTCTTGTTACTCTCCTTGTTTTGGATCCAACCTTGCTTTGTGCGTGATTGTAATATGTTACAACCACACAATTCCTTTTTTTTATTTGAATATCTTGACTGTTTTTTGTCTCTCCAGTGCATAATATTGAAATACTACCTTTTATGTGTTATATCTAAGCAGGACTTTTATTTATGTGATACTTATGTGTATTATCCTTCTTTTGTGTTTTATGTCACCTAGGAATATGGCAGTCCCCACAACCCCACCTTCACTGACCCTGCGAATGAAGTCATCATGGAAGTATTTAGGTGAGATGGTGCCTTTCTGCTAGAGAGGGAATATGGTGATATGTCTGGTAGAATGCAAATGTGGCAGCAGATAGTGGCTGATGTGAACACAATAGGTGGCCAGAGTAGGACATATGTTCAGATGTGCCATAGGGCCAAATACATGATTTCACTAGCGCAGAGGAGAGCAGTTGTAGTAGCCCACAAATGGATGGCTAAAGGGGGGGTTGTTACAGAGCCACCACTGACAACAAATGAAAGTTCCTGTTCACTGTCAGGGAGCCAGAAATCTCAGTGGAAAGAGCATAACAGCATGTCACTGATGTTTATGCTTACCTGTCTCATTTGTTAAATTCTTCTTGTACAGCAAAATATTGACAACAATACTTAAGTTCTGTTTAACATAATATTTAGAGGGGGGATAGTTGTAGATTGATACAGTTAACAACATATTCTGGTTGATTATACATGTGCGTGAGGTGCACGTGTCATCCAAATTCACGTTAAAATTATCGTTAATGGGCATATAAAGGGCAAAAAGTTTTAACCCCCTGTGTTACTGTTAGTTAATTGCGATGACGGTGTTCCTACCTTTTGCTTAACTTCTTCCAGGACCATCATCCAATGGAAACCTGCAATCATCTGCATATGGTAAGCCAAACATTTTTATGTCAGTAATGATAAACAGTTCAAATAAATATTTATTTTATCCATGTGTGTGATGTGGGTATCAGGACTGTTGTGTGTATTGCTGTACTGTTTGCAATAGTGGCACCCTTGTTAGTTTGTTAGCATATATTGGATTATAGTAGTTTAGGTATTAATTTCTTTCCTGTGTTTTTTGCTTATTATCACTGGTGATCCTGAGAGTGGAAGTGTAGGACTCTTACCACCTGATGTCAGTGTATCATCAGACTCTGATGATGATGGTGACCAAACAGAGGCACAGGTAAGGGGTGCAGAGGCTGAATCTGACACTGAGGTTGACATTCAATCATCCCCTGTAATTCCCCTGGATACAGCCAGTACGCCTACACCATCCCATTCCAGTGTGCCATCAGATATTGGACACGTGAAGGGTAAAGCACTCAATCAGGGTAGTGTGGTTACTGCAGCTTCAGTGTCTGCTGACTGTGGCCACAGAGAAAGTGTGGAGGAGATGACATGTAGGAGCATTGTTAGGGGTGTGCAGAGGAGGCCCATTGTCCATCATTCACCTGATCCAGTTATGTCTTACCATGCCACTCAACATATGTTTAGGGCCATCATGGAGGTGCAGGCATGTTCCAGTAGGTCTTCCAGAGAAATGATTAGGGTTATAGATGTGACACAGGCTGACATGCTTGACTGCCTCAACCATGTGGCCAATTCTATGAACTAGATGAATGACACATTGGAATGTGCAGTGTCTGTGATGGAATATCTGTTGGGAGGGGGACAGCATCCACATGGGCATAGATCAGCCACATCATCTGATGTTAGCCAACATGGCCATGCCTGATCACGCTTCCATAGTGGCATTACTTCCACTGCTCCATCAGTGGTTGAGGTGGCCTCACCCAGACATGGCAGACCATTGAGTCATGGTCCTGGATGTCTTCATGAGGTGAGCGCATCCAGCGGACATCAGTCATGTTCAGGTAGCAGCAGTGCATCTGACCATGGGGTGTACATGCTAGTGCAACTCCTGGCCAAGTCAGTTCTCATGGCTGGGTACAAAAACAATGAACTGCCACCTCTACAATGCATGGCTCACATCTGCTCCAACATACCAAGATGTAGAGCTAGCCCAAAGCTAAGCTGTATTCTTGCAGACACTCACACACCAATGTCACCTGAGGGCCCACAAACACACACACACACATACACACACACACACACACACACACACACACACACACACACACACACACACACACACACACTTACACACAACAATTAAATGGTTCAGCTGTGAGGCTTAAAGATCATTCTTTCTCAGTGGCCATTTGTTACTTAATCCAAATGTCTGCCTGTTTCTCTTTCTTACTCACACTTACTCACTTATCTTTTGTGTCAGCCTATGCTTCCTGCCCACTCCCCCCACACAAAATTCCTGAGCAAGTGATGACAATTGTGCCATATCCTTGTTTTGTCTCTTTTGGATTTAGGGATACATAAGGTTTGTATCAGATGCTCAGGGTTCATAGCTTTCTTAGTGCTTAGTATATCTGTGATTGTGATGTTGTTTTAATAATTGTACTTTTGACGTATTTTAGTCTTACAAAATTAGGCAATTGATAGAATCAGTTTTTGCAACAGTATTTTTAAGAATCTTCTGAGGGTTAAGAAGTATGAAACTGAAATGTGTCTCATTACTTTCTAACTTCTCTCTTTAATGATTTTCCAGTACAAACATACGAGGCCAAACTGAAGACATTCAGTGACCATCAGTACTTTTGAGAGGTATGAATGTGTGAATCTTTGATGCCAGAGTTCTATTACTTGATAGAGGATACATGTATTCTCAAAAGTCTCTGCTGTCACACGTTGAAGTCATTGCTGTACAAATCACCCACCTTTTACTTACTTACATTACCAAGCAACAATATTCAAGGGTATGCCACTCATTGGTATTATCACATAATTCTATTTTAACACTCCAGGTTCAACACTTACCTTGTAAATCCAGCGGTTGCTACAGTTTTAGTTCAAGGTTGACTCTGTCTGTTGCTAGCAGTACACAGCCCATTACATGGGTAGGTAAAGGCTGTGAGCATTGCCTGGCATCAATGTTACTATATGTATGTGCGTAGGATGAAGGTTTTACCCCCTTAGTTGGTGAGTGAGTGAGTGTGCTATGCATTGCCTCTTAGCCACAGTGAGGGCATATTGACTACGCCTACATCTCTGTCTACACCCACAGCAGCTGCTGGTTCTCCTCTGACTCCTCACCTGAGTGTGGCTGTGTTGACCTTGCCATTGGTGGTGAAATGTATGCCCCTTTTCCTTGTTGATCTTGCTGAAGCTTTTTTCTCAGGATGATGTTGTGAAGCATGGCACAGAGAGTGAAGATTTCAGTACATGTACTTGGATTGTACTGCAGATGTATCTAGGCAGTGGAACTGTGACTTCAGCAGCCCAAACACATGCGCTATGATATTTCTGGTTTGAGGGTGTGCCTCAGTATGGCATTCTTCAGCGTGTGTGTGCGCATTTCTGGTGGGCACCATCAGCCATTGTTCTATTGCATAACCTGCAACCCCCAGTAAATGAGCCTGTGCGATATTATCCCTAGTGAATGTAAATGTATCTACAAGCACTGCACCTATGAGGACAAAATACAGGCAGTTAGAAGAACAAGAATAATAAATGATCAGCAAAGCAAGGCATCTCCACTTGGGTCAGTACAGTTTATTTCATCTTGTATCAGGTTTGGTTTACTGACTGACTGACTGACTGACTGACAAAGATTACAGATGAGGACAGGGTTTTTATACAATCTTGAAAGATACAGCCCTGCCTCTTTAGAAATACACTGTGTGGAAATCGGGTCATACATCTATTTAAAATTGCTTGTGAGCAGAGTATTTCAAAAGTTACTACAATAACAGGTTTCTTCCCTTTTTAGTGACAAGTACAGTCAGCATTCTTTTCTTCAGCTTGCTTTATCATCATATGTTCTTACTGCTTAATTGTCTATCACAACATTTCTAATGAGAAAGACTATTATTGTTACAGCTGCAATTCATATTTACATTATTACTGTTGTTGAATAATTCTGAACTAATGAAAGTTTGCAACTTACAAAGTAGTACAATACAAAAGCTTAATAAAAACCTCATATAAAGTCTGCAGCTTTGCAGCATGCATATGCAAGGCACAACATCTGCTCCTGTCATTCATTCTATAGATAATCTATGAAATAGAATATACATTTCCTGATTCTTTGCTGTTTATGTCATATATGTACATTTTACAAATCATGTATTTTACATTATTTCCATTCTTTACACATATAGTTTAGGAATTTTTGATAGAAATAGAAAAGTACTGATGAATGCATGTTTTATACAACTTTTAATAGAAGAGCCATTCTTGCTGTTACAATACATCAGTGTGTGTCAGTGTGTGACCCTTGTTTCAGGCTGCTGTGACCTTTCCAGTCTATCTTTATCCTAATAGCAGGCTGAGCTGACAATTCTAAAAAACACTGCAAAGTCTTATAGCTAGTTTGCATCTGTTGTCTGTCATTTGATTATTAAAGGATTTTTTTCAACATAAATATTTATTTGTATCAATAATTATGTCTTGATAAAGAGAATAATTATTCATAAGCACTATCTTATCTTGGCTGATGCCCTTTTAGCCAGAGATTGTATTTCCATGTAGCTTTTGTATTCATGTTTTCAGTCACTGGCATTCACATAAAAGATTGTTCACACATGCTGCTCACGGAAGATTAAAGTAATGCTGGTGTCTTAAGATTTCTATAACAGTTCCCCCTGAACAGACATGAGAAGTCATGTTTGTTGATTTTATTCAGCTTCGTTGGTTCAGAGGACTTCGTAAATCGTATGATGTCTTGGACCTGATGCATTTGGTCCAGTGTCAAAACCTGCACTGCTTGCCGTCTTACACATTCGATTCCATACTTGATGACAACAATTACTAGGCTTATAGATCCTAAAATGCCAAATATGACCAGTATAAGCTGCATTAGTTTTCCTTCTCAGCCACTGATAGAACCACTCAGCCAAGAGAACCATGTTTCTTTTTCTGTTTGTGCTTTTTAAGCAATTTACTCAATTAGGTTGAGGTGACTCCTGATTTCAGGTTTATTATCAGGAATATAAATACAATATTCCTCTCCTACCAATGCACAAAATGTAATGTCATGTGGTTTTGTAAGACCACATTTCTCATGGCAGTCATTTCTATGGTAATTTTTAATTCCTCTAATAGACCTGCCAGTTTTTTTAATGTCTCAAATAGCTTTCCCTTTTCCATAGAATGGAACAATTTATGCTCATGCAAGGACATCATTTCATATACCCATTTTAGTATGTCTAATGGATGGAATTACATGTCCCAAACAACACAATCACAATCCATTTTAATTCTCAGGAAGCAATTTGTAGGATTTTTTTACCACATATGTAATATATGCCTGCTTAAAATGGAATTATTTATGTAATACAGTGTTTAGTTTTAGCTTTTCTAAATGTCCAGCAAGTTTCATTACTAAAAATATTCAAAACATTGTTCACTGGTATTTCAGGTAGCATAAATAATACTACACAAACTTTTCTCAATAAATGGGTGATTACTTGTTCCTTCTCCTTGTAAACAAACATTAGCGGTCGCATTAGTATGAACAAGCCTCAAGAAAGGGTATTTCCTTGGGATAGAATCATTCTTTGGAACACATTTTTGGTTTGTGAGATTCAACATTTCCAGCAGGGTAGATGGAATAGTTCATATGGAATTCCTACAGTTTGCATCTTGTGATATCTCAGCACAGATCCAACATTGTTTAGCATTCAAAGTTTCTGAGTACATTTACAGTGATTTGGTAAAGGTATTGAAGTCCACCTTTCCTTGTATGGATGAGTAAAAACTGGTTAGGATCACGATTAATATCAGGATTTTCATGGTTGAATATTTGCTGGAAGAGAAAATAATCATCTTCTTATTAGTTGTATGTGATATTATGTCCCTTTATATCAGTTATTACAGTTATAAGTTGTTCAATTTTCTACCTTCCATTTTAATCTTTTAACATGATCTTTATGAATCCAACCATATTTTGGTGACTGATTTTTATATGGCTGGATTTGTACAGCCACTAACCCCACTTTAGTAACAATGTAGGGTCCTATCCATTTTGAATCCCATTTACTTGCGTTTCCAAATTGATAGACCATTACAAGATCTCCTTGTTCCAATTGTACCTCCCTCAATTTCCAAATCTCATTTTGTTTACACAGTTGTAGATTATGGGCTTGTCCAGCTTCCCAGACTCTCCTTTTTGCCCAACTGATTTGGTCTTGGAGCTGGTCCCACAATTTTGTTTCTTCTAATGGTATCTCATAAGGTATTTCTCCTGCTTGTAAATTCATAGGTCGACCAGTCATTAGTTCATGTGGAGTTAACCCACAACCCTGAGGAGAATTTTGCATCTTAATCAAAATGTTAGGTAAATGTTTTGATGATTTTGGATGTCTGTTGTCATTCCTTCCCATTTAAATCTAGAACTAACAATTTGTTATAGTTTTTCCCTTCCTGGATGACGTAGGAAATTATGATAATAATTTAACAACATTTTTCCTTTTTCAGGCTCAGTTGTTTGTATCCTATGTAAAGGACCTTTTTTGAATTCTCCTGGTACCAACCAAGGTTCTGGAAATCTAACCCATTTCCATTCACTTCCTTGTCATTGTTGTTGTGTCTTTCGGCTTTTCCCGTTAGGGGTCGCAACAGCGGAACTCCGGTCCGTTAATGATTGGGAGTAGATTTTTACTTGCCAAGTTGCCAGCCCTGATGCACACCCTTCAACGAAGGTACACCCAATCACGCATGTCTCCACACAGTAGATGCTCTAGCTGAGAATCGAACAGGACAACGTCTTATTGTGAGGTGACAACGCTACCGCAGCACCACCACCACCGCAGCTTTCCATTCACTTCCTTGTATTATTTCAAATCCTTCTATTTTCTTTTTCTTAATGATGTCTGGCTGTTCTCTTAGAATTTTGCCTAAGCTTCCTAACTGCTGATTATCTTTGATTGTTTTTGCATTTAAGGTCATATGAGCGCATTGTTCAAATTCAGGACCCCATAATGGCTTCATTTCACTGTTAATCCACATACAGTAGGTGTTATGATGATCCCATCACGCTGGATCTGGGTAATTTTACCTACCTCACTTTCCACTCTATGTTCATACTCTGTGCATTGATCTCTACAAAAGTAAGCTGTACAATGTAAAAGTAAAGGATTTAGAGGTAAGTCCATTTGTATTTGGCACTTATTCAAAATATTTTATACCATTTCCCTTATTTGTTTTTCTTCCATGTCATTTGTTTCCCATGCCCAGTACTGAGGAGCATTTTGTATTGGATACATTTCTTTGGAGTCAAGGGCCCCTTCTTTTGCTAGCTGATCTGCTATTTATTAGCCTGACTGTGTACCTCATTTTTGATGTGAGCTTTGACCTTATTTATACTCACTGTAGAAGAATTGCCATCTTTTATTAAACTCCAGATTTCTGTCAACACTTCCTGATGACTGATTGATTTACCATCAGGTGTAATCAAACCTCTCCTTGCCCGAATGGGACGAGATGATGTTAAGACTCGGACTACATATTCACTGTCTGTATAAATGCTTACAGGTCTGGGCAATAACAAGGCTTGTTTAACTGCTTCAAGTTCAGTGCTTTGTGCTGGGCATCCCTCTGGGAGACTACCCTTCTTGTGTTCTTTGGTGTCTGCATTGTATATTACCCATTCTGTCATAAAACACCCTATTTCAGAGCTCTAGAATCTGGATCCATATATATATATATATATATATATATATATATATATATATATATAATTCTGATGCTCTTCAATAGTTTGCATGCCCACCCTTAAGTGTTCTTCTTCATTTAGCAAGTCAGGACATTCATGAGATTCCCCTTGGTAATTAAACAGTTCTGGTAAAAACTTAATTTGAGGGCTTTCTACTCTGATTCCTCCTTCCTGACTTGCAAGATTTGCAGTGATTCTGCCAAGTCGTGCATTATTTATGCCCTTTGGATTTCCTTCTAACATGTTTTTCACTGGAGTATGTTTGGTCTGTAGCCCAACTGGAGAGCCCTGAATCATATGGCATGTTACTTCAGTACACCATTCTGCTATGATGGCTTGCTTCTCACTTTCTCTCATTCCTTTCTCAACTGGACTCATAGCTCGGGAATAATAACCTAAAACCTGATATTGAGAACCTTTCTTTTGCAATACTGTGGCCATCATAGTTAGACCATTGTGTCCTAATTGTATGATGAACTCTTTATCTCTTTCTGGGACACCCAAAGCAGGTGCAGAAATGGGTTCTTCCCTTACCTTAGAGAAAGCTGCTAGTGACTCATCATTTCAATCGAGAAGTTCATCTCCCTGTTTGTTTCCTCTAAGCATATCAGTAAAGGGTTTTGCTTTTCCTGTATAATTTGGTATTCATTCCCTTGAGAATCCAAAGATTCCTAGGGCTTGCCTTAACCCTGTGACAGTAATTGGAATTGCTAACTGTCTTATCAGTTGTTTTTTTCTTCACTAAAGCTTCTTTGTCCTGCTGATACAGTGACACATAAGAAAATAACAGAATCTTTCATAAACTGACTCTTCTTAGGGTTCAGTTTTAATCCTGACTGTCTTATTCCTTGAAAAATTTCTGTTAATGCATTTAAGTGCTGCTTTTCAGTTTCTGTTCCTACGAGTATGTCATACACGTATTGAATAATAGAAGGTCTATATTCTAGTGGTTTTAGTATTTCCTACATTACATGATGAAAAACTGTTGGAGTATTATGAAAGCCCTGAGGCATTCTTGTCCAAGTATACTGTTAGCCTTCTACAGTAAAAACAAATTTCCATTGTGAGTCTTTATCTAGAGTAATACTCCAAAAACAATTACTCACATCTAATGTGGAGAAAATTTTCATTTTTTCCTGAATCTGAGCAATAAGATCAGGCATGTTTCCTACTATTGGCAAAGAATGAGGTATAACCTTATTAAGTTCTCTGTAATCAACAGTAAGATGATAACTTCCAACTGGCTTCTGTACAAGCCAGTATGGACTGTTAGCTAGTGAATTATCTTTTCTCACTACCCCTTGAGCTTCTAAAGCTTTCAGAGTATTCAGTATTGCCTGCTCTTCTTTACTGGATATTGTTTTATATGTTTCTTGGGATTGCCTCTTACTTTAAGAAAAAAGTCAGGGACTTGTCCACAATTATTCCTATGTTTGGCAAAAATATCCTGATAGCAATAAATTAGCTGAGCCAACTCTTGCTTTGGTGTTTTTAATAACTCAACTAAATCATACTGTCCTGGGTCTTTGATATTTTGATACATAATGTTAGAAAGATGACTAATACTTCATTTAATGGTCCCTTAATCAATTCCCTGTTACACAAATCTATAACATTAAGATATAATTTCCGATGATGTTTTGTAGCTGAGGACCTGATACCCATGCATGCCGGAAGGTGTCTTCCCTATCTTTGTTTTTACAGGGAGACTTACTTAAGCTTGAGAGATTTTTTTTCTCCCAGTCCTTGCAAGTTTATAGTTCTTGTTCCTGGGAATGTTCTTGTAGTAATACTAACTGTGGCCCCTGTATCTATTAAATACGTATCTAAGTGGTCTCTTATCCAAATCTAAGCATGTGGCATTAGTGTTCTCTTTCTTTGTACAGCTGTTAATTCATTTGCTGTCTCTTTTACTTGTCTGTTTGATCCTTTTACACTTTCCTGTAAGTGGCAACATGCACACACACACACACACACACACACACACACACACATATATATATATATATATATATATATATATATATATATATATATTTTTTTTTTTTTTACAAAGCTTCAATGTACACAAAAACTGTTGTAAAAGAGCTGGAATGAATGTTTTCTTAACAAAATCTCTTTTTATTTTGATTTGGTTTTCCCTAATCTGTAAACTCATAAATCAAAGAAGGCAGTTTAAAAATAGGACTTCTCTTTTTTTCCCTTAACATTTGTTGCTTTTGATTGACCCATTCATGAATAATCTTTAATAAACATTGTGTATCTCCTCTCTGTGTATTATTACCACCTGCACTATTTGCTTGGTTTATAACTTCTTCATATCTGGGAAAATTAGGAGATACAATTAATCTTGATGCCTTAGCTATCCCTGAGGTATTTTAGAATCTGACATATCTCTTCCTTCAGACAATGAAACAAAACTGTCAGATTTTTCCTGAGACATTTCCTCAGTAACACCTTCAAATTTCTTTTGAGACTTCTTTTCCTGATATGGTTTAATAACTCTTTCTGTTTCTAGATCTGGTTACGGGTACTTTTCTGGTATAAAATCCTGGTTTAAATCTCTAATACTGTTACTTTTAAAATTCAGTTCTCAGATCTAATTTCTGGTTGTAACAAATGTGATGCCTTAGCCCTACCACATTTAAAATCTAATTACCATGCAAATTCATTTAACTGTCATGCTTCATAAATTACAGACTACACATGTAACTATAGGAAAACAAAGCTTTAGTGCATTCTATAAACAACAGAAAGACTAGAGTCTCACCCTGTTTTGGTAGTGTAGAAATCCCTCTGGGAAATTCAGCTGCGCAGCTTTTAATTCCACCTACTTTTCCTGTGGATGAGACTCCAGGGAGGAGAACTGATCCAACCTTGAGGATTCTTTGATTTTCTGTCCCTCTACAGGTGAAAACTGATCCAACCATGAGGACTCTGATTCTCCCTTTATTCACTGACTTTTAAAAGTCAAGACCTTTCTGCAATATTTCAACTTTACTTCAACTTTCCAACCTCTGCACTTTCTGCTTTGCTTCCTCCCAGGTTTCGGCACCAAACTGTAAATGTATCTCCAAGCACTGCACCTATGAGGACAAAATACAGGCAGTTAGAAGAACAAGAATAATAAATTATCAGTAGAGCAAGACATTTCCAGTTGGGTCAGTACAGTTTATTTCATCTTGTATCTGGTTTGGTTTACTGACTGACTGACGACTGACAAAGATTACAGATGAGGACAGGATTTTTATACAATCATTAAAAGATACACCCCTGCCTCTTTAGACATACACTGTATCCAGATTGGGTCATACATCTATTTAAAATTGTTTGTGAGCAGACTATTTCAAAAGTTACTACTATAACAGGTGTCTTCCCTTTTTAGTGACAAGTACAGAGTCAGCATTCCTTTCTTCAGCTTGCTTTATCATCATATGTTTTTACTGCTTAATTGTCTATCACAACATTTCTATTGAGAAAGACTGTTTATTATTGTTACAGCTGCAGTTCATATTTACATTATTACTTTTGTTGAATAATTCAGAACTAATGAAAGTTTGCAACTTACAAAGTAGTACGATACAAAAGCTTAATAAAAACTTCATATAAAGTCTGCAGCTTTGCAGCATGTATATGCAAGGCACAACATCTGCTCCTGTTATTCATTCTACAGATAATGTATGAAATAGAACAATACACATTTCCTGATTCTTTGCTTCTTGTGGCATATATGTACCTTTTAGAAATCATATATTTTACATTATTTGCATTCTTTACACATATAGTTTAGGAATGTTTGATAGAAATAGAAAATAACTGATTAATACATGTTTTATACAACTTCTAATAGAAGAGCCATTCCTGCTGTTACAACACATCAGTGTTGCCAGTGTGTGACCCTTGTTTCAGGCTGCTGTGACCTTTCCAGTCTATCTTTATCCTAATAGCAGGCTGAGCTGACAATTCTAAAAACCCACTGCAAAGTCTTGTAGCTAGTTTGCATCTGTTGTCTGACATTTGTTTATTAGAGGAATTATTTTCAACATAAATATTTATTTATATTAATAATTATGCCTTGATAAAGAGGAATTATTCATAAGCACTATCTTATCTTGGCCAATGCCCTTTTAGCCAGAGATTGTATTTCCGTGCAACTTTTGTATTCATGTTTTCAGTCACTGGCATTCACATAAAAGATTGTTTACACATGCTGCTCACGGAAGATTAAAG
Organism: Protopterus annectens; assembly: GCF_019279795.1. NCBI lineage: Eukaryota > Metazoa > Chordata > Ceratodontiformes > Protopteridae > Protopterus > Protopterus annectens. The sequence goes on along the minus strand of NC_056736.1, from coordinate 209,397,432 downwards.
TAATGCTGGTATCTTAAGATTTCTATAACAGTAAACATCTGATACAGCTGGGAGGTGTGCCAGATATGTGAGTCAATGTTAACTGGCTGGGTTTCCCTTAGCATCACACATTACTTGGTGGTTAATCGAGTGGAAGCCCTTTCTATTTATGTAGAGCCTTCCCTGTGCCCTGAGTGCCACCTTGATTTCTATACATGTACAATCTAAGGCACCCACTCAGTACTTCAGGATAGTGTGCTACAATGTAGAACTTCTGCATATCTGTGCCCTGTCCTCAGGTGTTCGGGGAAATTATATGTGGTTACTGGTATGTTGGAGCATAGCATTGAGGAATTGGTGGAGGATCCTGGATGCTGATGCCTATGACACCTGCAGTATGTCCACTGTTGGTCTCTTAAAGGTTTCTGTAGCTAAAATTCTAATTGCCACAGACACATTTGTCTCCACTGATGTTGGTTCCTCTCCGTTTACCATGGTTCTGAGTTGAGGACAACAGATTGCAGAGTTGAAGTGTTCCTGTAGTGTGTCTCTATCCACCCTGTAGCTCTCTAAAATTTCCAACTCATGCAGATTGTGATAAGTTAATCAGGGTCTGAAAACTCTTCTCCTTCTTGGCCATTCTCTATTAGCAGCATCAGCAGCATAGATTTCAGCCTGTTGCACATATACATGAATTAAAGCAATAGCAGCCCTTAACATTCTTTCTGTGCAGACTCATTTCCCTGGCTGTATTCCAATAGGTTTTGGAATTCACAGGGAAAAACAGCACTATGGCTACACAGTTGCTTTATAGTTTGTTGAATAGCTCCTCCATCTTTGATTGGTTGATTATCATATAATTCGGATGCTTATGCTGTAATTAGCATGGCACAGTGTTTACAGTGGTCATGCAGCTCTACACCCTGTGTATAGCTGCTTACAGAATGTAAAACTATGTGTTACCATGTGCATATCAAGCCATGACATGCACGCGGTTTTAGTTGACCATGTAGGGTTTATTGAAATCTGCCCTTATATATTGCTCAGCATAGGAAAGAAATTAAAATTAAAAGGAATGTATTGGTTGTTGGACTCTTAAATCCTAAAGCAAAGCAGTTTGGCCCCCAGCTTATGACTACAAAGTTCTACAACCTTTTCTGGAAAGAAAAATATCAATCTTTCCTCCAAATATTGTAGTACAATAAATTTATTTTAATTAAACATTTGTTGAGTTTTAATGCTTCAATTCTGGATGTGTTCCTAAGTCTCATTTTCCAAATCTCTAGTGTTTATTAATAATAGCCAGAAAAATGACAACAAAGGAATGGAAATGAGATTACAACTTTATTTATAAGATTTTTTTAATGCTGCCACTGTGTGTCAAAAAGAAATGCTTTCAGTTAAGATAAAAACAAATGCAATAACCACATAGTATAATTATCATATAAAACTGAATTTATAAATAGAGAAATAGTAATCTATGGTCACTTTAGCTGTTTAATGAATCTTGGTTATGAATATAACAAGAATTGATGAGACTTGCATAAACAGTTGCTTGTTCCTGAATATAAACTTTCCATAAACATATTAATAGCAGGATTACCACAAGCTTTACTCTAGCTCATGATAGGACATTGTTCCTGTAATGTTTGGTAAAAGTGTGGACAAATGACCAAGTGGCAGTCTCCAAAATATCATTCATTGATAATCCCTTCAGGAAGGTCAATGTAGTAGATCTGCCACTGGTGTAGTAAGACCGTACATGGCCTGGCAGTTGCCTCCCATGAAAACTGAGGCAGAAAACAATACAATAGATAACCATTTAGAAATGGTCAACCTTGAGACAAGAAATTGCTTTTTGTTTTCCACAAAGGCAACAAAGGTATGATCTGTCTTTTTATAAACCTTTTTTTTTCTTTTGTCAAGTATTACCATTATTGCCTGCATACATCTATGGGAGGCAGAATACATTCACCTTTATTTTGTGACTTTGGGAAAATAGGCAGAAAGATAAAGTTTCTGTTTTTGTCCATCCTTTGCCATTATGTTTGGCATAAAGGAGGGATTGATATACAGGGTAACATATCAAAATGGAATACAGATAATAGTTATTTGCAGAAAAGGCTCTGCAAGATATAAGTTATTTACATAAAAGGCTATGTGATTCTTATACCCCCCAAGCTCATATGACCACCAGAAAACTCTGTTTTCCAAAAAAGGAATTTTATGTGGGCTAAACCATTTAACACACTTGTAGGCAGTGCCTATTTTTCCTAACATAAACATTTCAGGTCCCAGGGTGACACAGTTGATTTCTTTGGGAGCATGAGGCTTACAACTCCTTTTAGAAAATGTCTTAATACATTTCTGTATGTGAGAGTTGAGCTCAGAGGTAGCCATGATTCTATAGCTGACAGATTGACCTTCATGGAGGTATACATTAAGACTGTGCAAAATATTCCAGGGCCTTTGTTACTTCTGCTTCCTCTTCTTTGGCAACGTAGCAAGAATGTGTTCCATTTTACCAGATACGATGCCATAGTTCTTGTCTTTTAGGCTGTTATCATTCTAATTTGCACATCTTCTGATGACTGGACCCCAAATGGTAACACAGTTCAATCTTCAAGGCTGCCAAATAAAGGGTTGTATGCTCCATATTTGCTATGGTTCCCTCCATCTGTGTCAGTATGTCTACTGTTGTGCCAAGATAACATACTTCCCTGACCATCAAGAGAAAGTGGGAAAACAGTGTTGTCTTTTGCCAGAAAGGGCAATTAGAATCATGTTGGGGTGACATTCTTTATTTTCTGTATCAGTCTAAGAATCAGATGCAGAGGAGGAAGGCAGAAATGAACTCTCACACTTTGCTCATGGATACTGCACCCATGGATCTTTTTTTTTTGGTATGGTGTTCTAGAGCAAAACATTTTGATCTGAAAGTTCCCATGTGCAACAAAAAACAACATCTTTGGCGTACCCCATTTTTCTGACAGTGAGAGGGAAAACCTTTTTGGGCAGAGGGAATGGAGGTTATAATTAATGTTATGGTGTGGTTTATTGTCATTTTCCATGTTTTCAGTACAGTCCTACAAAGTTTATAGGAGTGTGTACCTTCCTGCTTGCTGGTATACAACATGACCATGGTGCTGTCTGCGACAAGCATCAGGATGTCTAGAACCTTAAGAGTTTGAATGCTTGGAGAGCATACTGAACTGCCAACGTCTTTTTTTCAAATTTGAGTAAAGCTTGGCCTCTGACTTGATCTAGGTGTGCTATTCCTTTAAGACCTGATGGTTTGCATCCCAAAGTGTGCTCTGAAGCATCTGTGGTCCAGGTCTGCGTTTGCCCTGAGGGGTGGCATGAACATACCTTTGCTTTGTCTAACAGAAGATATAAACCAGTACAGTTATTCCTTAAAAGATGCTGATTTCACAGGCTCCCGAGTACCTCTGAATTTTCCTCATATGTATTCAGGACAGTGGTATCATTTGAAAGGTGGCAGAAATAAGCATGAGAATCTGAATTTCTTTGTTTAGAAGTGATCCCACGAACTCTGTACTCAGAGGATTCTAAGTAAGATTTCTTCATTTTCATGGTGAAGCCTAGTTTCTGCAAGCATTGTTCCACAAAAATGATGGTCCATACAGCAATATCTCAAGACGGTGCATGATGGAAACAATCACCTTGATATGGATAAATATGAATGCCATTTTTCCTGCAGTGATAAATTACTGGTTCTAGACATTTGGGGCAGACTCTTGGAGCAGTAACCATGCCAAAAGACAAGGAGATGAACTGGAAAATGACCATTCTCTGCCAAGGATATTAGGAATCTCTTGCTCCTCTTGTAAATGGGGATGTGAAGATATGAAGCCCTTAAATCCATAAATGCTTTGGAACCAAGCATAGAAAAAACAGCATGCAAGGTTAGCATCTTGATTCTTTTTTTTTTTTTATCAATTTTTGCATATAATATTGACAAGTTCAGAATGCGCATCCAGAAAATATCTTTTCTTGCAATCAGGAAGAGCCTTGAATAAAGGTTGTGGACCTCTTGTTCTCTGGTGATGACTTCTATTGTTCTTTGTGGTAACATCAGATAATAATCTGTACAGTAAGGTCCTTTGGTGATGACATATGTTGTTTCTTGTTGTAACATCAGATGATGAATGATTAGCTCATAAGGTACATCTGGTATGCTGGCCACTTTAATATTCTTTTGCTCTGAGTCTTTGGTTGAATTTGAAAAGATACCTCTTTGCTATGATGCTCAGTTGCTGTCAAAGGTTCCTCAAGTGTTTCTACTCACCCTTCTGTTATTTTCTGTCTAGAATAACAAGCTAGCATAAGTCCTTCTTCAACTTCCTGTACAACTTTACATATATAACATGGCCTTATTTTGTTCAAAGCAATCTGTCCAAGTAGATTTCCTAGACCTTATTAATTGGATCACCAACAAAGAAATTCCTACTAAACTATTTAAAAACAAAAATTGTTCTATTTGGCAATAACAAAAAAAAAATCCTCAATACTTTATCTAATCCACAAGTCTTTTTCATTTATTTTTATTTCATAGGTTCATAGGTTCATAGGTAGGTAGTAGGCTATTAGCCCTAGGGCCACTATAAGCCTAGCCAAAAAGGTACCCTGGCTTTCACCACCCAAGAAACTTATTTTCCTGTGCCCCTGTTGAGCAGAGCCACAGAAGTGATCCCTGGGGTGAATTTCCTATTTCCCATCCAATCATCAAGACTTTTCTTGAAGAGTGCTAATGAGGAGTTCTGTTTAACATAGATAGGTAGTCTGTTCAAGAGTATGGGAAGTGTCTGGGACAGGAATCTATCCCTCCAGCATGTTCTGTTTATTGTGGTGACAAGGTTTAGGTCCCTAGAGCGTGTAGCTCAGAGGGATTGGGATCTCTTTAAGTGGACCATGTCCAACAGCTCTGGGTTTGACATAGCTTTGTATGTTAGGCAGAGATCACCTCTAAGTAGGCGATATGCAACAGAGTAAAGCTGGAGTTTTTTGAGATGGTCTGCGTAGGGCATCTGTTTGAAGCCAGTAATCCTCTTTGTGAGGTATTTCTGTGGCCTTTCCGGTTGTTGTAGATGTCTTGTGAGGTACATACCAAAAGGGGCGTTGTACTCTATAATGGGTCTAATGAGTGATGAGCAGAGGGGAACAATGACCTCTTTTTTTCTGGATGACAAACCTTTTGTGATGAGGTGAACCATGTAGAAGGATTTCCTGACCACTGTGGCAATGTGATTATCAAAGGAGAGATTACTATCCACCTGTGTCCCAAGGTCTCTTATCAGACTTTCGGTGTTAAGTAGACTACCACTTATGTGGTAGTTCATGGGTACAGAATTTTTACCAAAGGGGATGACAATACACTTTTTGGCATTGAGCTTCAGGCCATGGCTTTGACACTAGGCATCTGTCTCAGTGAGGTTGTTTTGTAGTATGTCCACATCATTAGGAGTTTCGATTATGGCTCCTAGTTTGCAGTCATCTGCAAACTTTGTTAGCCAAGACCTTCTGTGTTAGCCTGTACTTCAGAGAAGTAGATACTAAACAGGTGAGGACCCAGCACTGAACCCTGTGGAATTTCACTTGTCACTGGTCTGAAGTCAAATTTGGAGTCTGCTACTTTCACAGTGTGGGTTCTGTCCATGAGCCAGTTGGCAACCCATCTTATAACATAGGGATTTATACCTAGTTTAGTGAGCTTATCTATAATTCCAGAGTGGAGGATGGTGTTGAAAGCCTTGGCGAGATCTAGATAAGCTGTGTGAACCACTTTACCCTCATCTTTGGCTTTGGTGACTGCTTCAAAGAAGTCAATCAGGTTTAGAAGACATGATCTTCCTTTTACAAACCCGAACTAGGTAGGGTCCAGAGTTTGGAGATTACCACTGTCTTTGTTTATGAGTTCCATGATGATACGTTCCATGGCCTTGCAGACCAGGCTCGTCAGGCTAATGGGGCGGTAGTTCCCAGGGTCCATCATGGCTCCCCCTTTGTGGAGTGGGATAACAGTCGAGGTGTGCCATTAAGTGGGCACAAAGCCTGAGGTGAGGCTATGATTGACCATGGTAGGGTCCCAGTTCATTCTGTAGTCCATGTAGAATGCAGCCTGGGATATTGTCAGGTCCTATGGATGCTGTGTTCTTGGCTTTGGGGAGTGTGTTTTTTACCTGTGCAGCCGTGATTACAGGAACTTTGCATTCTTCCGGTATAGAGATGGGCCCTCTAGGGGGTGAGAGGGGGGTAAAGTTAGCAATGAACCTATCTACCAGGATGTTGGCAATATCAGATGTTTCTGTATATTTAGTGCCATTGTGCTGTAACTCAGAGTAGATCTGAGTGTTGCCATTGAGAGTCTTGACATAGCTATAGAATGCTTTGTGGTTGTCTTTAGAGTAAGTGGCAAGTTTGTTTTCGTAACTAGCTTTGGAGGATTTTATGAGAGATCTTAGCTTCTTACTGAGGTTGACCAGGGAGTTCCTCCAGTCATGGAATTTTGCTCTTTTTTGCAACAGTTTCTTTCTTCTGTTGTAGAGTTTGTTTATGGCAGAGGACCACCAGATTGGATTCCTTTTTTTGGAGGATAGCATCTTGGTTCTGTTAGGGATAGCATGATCCATGCACTCATGTAAGTGCTTATAAAGTGCATTTGTGTAGGATTCAGCAGTCGTACCTCTATTGTCTGTCTGCATGGGTGTCATGAAGTTTGCCACTTCTGTCTTAATAAGTGTGAAGTTGGCTTTGGAGAAGTTTTTTATGGTGGTTTCCCTAATTGGGGGTGGGGGTGGGATGTGGATGTCTAGGGTGATTAGCATGTGGTCGGATCTGACCAACGAGGAGTTGACCTCTGGTGTGAAACACCAGTTGCCCATGTTGGTAATGACCAGGTCTAGGATATTGCTGACCCTGGTGGGGGTGTGAATAAGTGGATCCAAGGCATTGGAATTTATGAATACCAGAAAACTTTGAGCAAAAAAGTTGGTACATGAGTAGTTTTCCCAGTTAATGGTGGGGTAGTTGAAATCGCCCATTATTAGGGTGTTGGGTTGTACCCTAATACTTTCAAGTGTATCAAGAAATGAGAAGTGTGAATCCTGGGGCATGGTGGGGGGTCTGTAGCAAGCTACAGTTTGGATTGCAGTCTTGCCCAGAGTTAGTTGCACTTGGATAATCTCGGATGCATTATGCTGTGCAACTAGCCTGGAGGTGTGGATATCCTTAATGAATATGGACACGCCTCCATGTTTAGTGCTTCGTTCCAAGTTAGGTGGCCGAAAGGTGTGGTATGAATTATAGCCTGGTAACACAGAGGTGCTCTCTGGAGCTTTGAACCAGGTCTCTGTCACTGCACAGATGTCGATGTTCTCCATTTTAAGGAGCACCTCGAATGAGTGCATTTTGAGGTTTAGACTTCTAGCATTGAGTAGCATTACCCTCAGATTTTGCTTGCTTGTACCTGTTACGGTAGTGAATTTGTCATTTTAACCTTGCCTAAAAAAGGCACTATAGGGGTGGCAAGAGCCTTTGCCAGTATCTGGCATCTCAAGGGCAACAGGTGCAGGCCATCTCTGGCAAAACATCGTGGTCTGTCAATCATGTCATCCCAGGCAGACAAATACTGGATCCCCTTAGAATGACACAAGAAACTTAGCCAATTGTTGAAGTTAATCATTTTGTCCTTGTACTGTGGTATAATTCTGAGTGATGGCAGGATGCTACTCAGGGCTAGGGTGATACCTGCCTGGGCTACAAGATCAGAGGGCTCCTCCAAGTCTCTTTTCATGTAGTCCAGGGAGGTACGTCTCAGGTCATTCACACTAACTTGGACAATGACAGTGTCATATTTGTATTTGTTGTGGAGTGATCTGAGTGTGTACATTATGTGGCGGATCCTGGCACCTGACATGCAGCTGACAGTAACTTTCTCCTTGTTTAGCCTAGTGAATGGAACATCAGTGTGCCTGACTATAGAGTCACTAATGACTAGAGTGTTGGGTATATTGTTATGCCTAATGGGCTGTGGTTGAGTGGCACACTGAGTTTGTGGGCTATGTGTCATTTGGGTTGTGTTGGGGGGGTGGAGTTTGCTAGCGTTTCTGCTTTGGAGGTCCCTGATGCTTGGGCAGGTTTTTATTGATAACCTCTGTGAATGTAGGTGTGTGTTTTGTGTTTCTATGTGTGTGTTTTGGTGGTGTAGGTTTTGAGGGACTATGTGATGAGTGTGGGGTGGTGCAAGTGTTTACCTTCTCCTCTTGACTGCCTAGTCCAGTCTTGAAGAGAGCTTTGCTTCCAGTTTGGCTATATAAGTGCATCTCTCACAGGTTGTAGTGGTGGAAGGTAGGAGGAGAGGGCTGTCTGTGTACATGAGACAATTGCTGCATTGCCCCAAGATGCCCAGATTCATCAGGTAGACAGGAGAAATCACCGGGAGCTGACCCTTAGAGATGCCTGGATAGGTGCTTATTTATTAAGTACTAAAAACTGTTTTCCTCTAGACAAGTGGGGAAAGTTGAGTGCTGTAGTAATTTGCAGTTTATTTAGTGCTTACAATGAGTTCTGAACAAGTGTTGAGTTCAAAGAAACAAATTTGAATGCTGAAACTAGAAAAGTGGCTAGTTCTAAGAAACAAAATTAAGCTAGACGGCTTCCTTCCAACACAGAAAGGCTTGGGGGCTCAGAAGCCTACAAACAGTCAAGACCACTTACAGGAAAGGCAGGAAACAAACTTATTTTTTTTTTCTTTTTCTTTTCCAGATGCTCTCTTTGTACACAGCAAGAGTGCCTGAAATCAGAATATGATCTCACTGCACTCAGTTGAGTGAGTAAATGAGAGAGGCCCAGAATGAGTATCCAAACACAAATTTACAAGAGGGGCAGGCAGTTTCAAAGCCATCAAGATTAACACCAAAACAAAACCAGGGAGGGTGGGTGGGGAACTAACTGAAAAAACAGAGTAAAAACTTCCAGTTCAGTTAATATTCAATGCAACACAAATAAATCAATTAAAATGCTGTATTATTTGAAAAAAGTGCAGATAAGAGGTACTTAAATTATCTGATATGTCCAGTTGAATGCAGCTAGTTCTTAGCCGACCAAAGCTCAGATTTTAAGAAGAAAATATTCAAAAATGTACCACTTAAATAGGCATTAACAGGATTTCAATGAATGAGACTACCCCCGACTGCAATTGCTGTCTATACAGGAGTCCAGCAGGCAATAAAATCTAGCAAACACTAACTGAAAAAACAGAGTCAAAACTTCCAGTTCAGTTCACATTCAATGCAACAAAAGTAAATCAATTAAAATGCTGTATTATTTGAAAAAAAGTGCAGATAAAAGGTACTTAAATCCTCTTATATGTCCTGTTGAATACAGCTAAATCTTAGCCAGCCAAAGCTCAGGTTTTAAGCAGAAAATATTCCAAAATGTACCACTTCAATAGGCATTAACAGGATATCAATGAATGTGACTACCCCCGGCTGCAATTACTGTCTATGCAGGATTCAAACAGGCAATAAAATCTAGCAAACACTAAGTGAAAAAACAGAGTCAAAACTTCCAGTTCAGTTAATATTTAATGCAACACAAATAAATCAATTAAAATGCTGTATTATTTGAAGAAGTGCAGATAAAAGGTACTTAAATTCTCTTATACGTCCAGTTGAATACAGCTAGATCTTAGCCGGTCAAAGCTCAGGTTTTAAGCAGAAAATATTCCAAAATGTACCACTTAAATAGGCATCAACAGGATATCAATGAATGAGACTAACCCCAACTGCAATTACTGTCTATGCAGGATTCTAACAGGCAATAAAATTTAGCAAACACTAACTGAAAAAACAGAGTGAAAACTTCCAGTTCAGTTAACATTCAATTCAACACAAGTACATCAACTAAAATGCTGTATTATTTGAAAAAAGTGCAGATAAAAGGTACTTAAATTCTCTTATACGTCCAGTTGAATACAGTTAGATCATAGCCGGCCAAAGCTCAGGTTTGAAGCTGAAAATATTCCAAAATGTACCACTTAAATAGGCATTAACAGGATATCAATGAATGAGACTATGCCCGACTGCAATTACTGTCTATGCAGGATTCTAACAGGCAATAAAATCTAGCAAACACTAACTGAAAAAACAGAGTCAAAATTTTCAGTTCAGTTAATATTCAATGCAACACAAATAAATCAATCAAAATGCTGTATTATTTGAAAAAAGTGCAGATAAAAGGTACTTAAATTCTCTTATATGTCCAGTTGAATAAAACTATATCTTAGCTGGCCAAAGCTCAGGTTTTAAGCAGAAAATATTCCAAAATGTACCACTTAAATAGGCATTAACAGGATATCAATGAATAAGACTACCCCAGACTGCAATTACTGTCTATGCAGGATTCTAACAGGCAATAAAATCTAGCAAACACTAACTGAAAAAAACAGAGTCAAAACTTCCAGCTTAGTTAATATTCAATGCAACATAAATAAATCAATTAAAATTCTGTATTATTTGAAAAAAGTGCAGATAAATGGTACTTAAATTCTCTTATATGTCCAGTTGAATACAACTAAATCTTAGCCAGCCAAAGCTCAGGTTTTAAGCAGAAAATATTCCAAAATGTACCACTTAAATAGGCATTAATAGGATATCAATGAATGAGACCACCCCGACTGCAATTACTGTTTATGCAGGATTCTAACAGGCAATAAAATCTAGCAAACACTAACTGAACAAACAGTCAAAACTTCCAGTTCAGTTAATATTCAATGCAACACAAATAAATCAATTAAAATGCAGTATTATTTGAAAAAAGTGCAGATAAAAGGTTCTTAAATTCTCTTATACATCCAGTTGAATACAACTAAATCTTAGCCGGCCAAAGCTCAGGATCTAAGCAGAAAATATTCCAAAATATACCACTTACATAAGCATTAACAGGATATTAATGAATGAGACTACTCCCGACTGCAATTACTGGCTATGGAGGATTCTAACAGGCAATAAAATATTGCATTTGTTTATGAGGAAGGTCCACTGGGCCAAAAAGAGCCTATTTATGGTGGAGGCCCAGGGAGAAAAACTCCGACAAGAACATAGATACAGAAAAAAAAACATTAATTGGTGCAGAAGTAGAAACAGTGTTATACATAGTGGTTACAGTAATATATCAGAATATATACATAAGTCAGGAATTTAGTTGGTTTGATTACAGCAACATATATACAATATATACACGAAAGCAGGAATTAGTCTGTTGCCACACAAATTCTGAGTGGTAGAAATGGAGATAATTTAATCAACATTATTTTGCCAGTATCAACAAGTGATGAAAGAAAAAAATGAATAAATATGGAGAAAGTATCATCAGTCACTAGTAGTAAAAAGCATAGGAATTTAGTTATAATATAAGGAGAAGGAAGAGGTTGGGTTATAGAGCAGGTACATAGCCAGGAAGAGTTGAGATGATTTTTCAGTGTTTGCTTGAAGGTGGTGGTGCTGTCCATGTTTCTTATAAAAGGAGGAATGGAATTCCATAGTATGGTGATGGTGAAGGAGTAGAGTAGTTGACCAGCCAGTAAGGAGGGCTTTTCTACTGTTAGAAGTAGATGATTTTCAGATCTTAGTTGCCTGCTGATTTGGTATTTGGCAAGTAGAGTTGAGAGAGCAGGACAGTCTGTGGGTCTGTAGATTATTTTGTGTGCTATAGTTACCTGGGTGAATGAGATATGGTGTGGGACTTCCAACCAGCCTAATTGTTTCAGTGAGTTACAGTGGTGGGATGAGAATTTGGCCTTCGTGCCAAATTTGGCTATTCTGTAGTAACAAATATCAAGTTTGGATTTTGTACAATTTTGGATGTTAGTGAGGAGAGGGGCACCATAAAGGAGAGAGGGTAATAAAAATATAGTTACAAGGGTTTGTCTAGTAGATAGGCTAAAGTGTAGGTGCCTGTACAGCATGCCAAGCTTTTGGTATTTTTTTTGATGTTACTGTTTATGTGTAGATCAAAGTTTAGGTTTTCATCTATTATAATACCTAGGAATTTAGTGTGTGGAACAACTTGTATAGTGGTATTGTCTTGGGCTTATATACTGAAGAGTTTTTTATGTAGGGGAGTGGTTTTCTTAGGGGTAAAATTACTAGTTTAGTTTTTTTTTTTTAGATTCAGGGCAAGATGATTGTTAAGCACCAAGATTCAGTAGAGGTGAGGGCATTCTGTGTATTCTGCTGGAGTTCAGAGATGGAACTTGTAGTGCATATTATTGTAGAGTCATCAGCATGCTGGATTACTGAGCGTTATGGGAGAGTGGTGTGAAAGTTGTTAATAAAGATGCTAAATAAGAGAGGACCAAGTATGGAGCCTTGGGGTACCCCTGTGGAAATATTAAGGAAAGGAGAGTAAGGCTGTTGCCATTTGGTGGATTGCTGCCTATTGGAGAGATAGCTATTGAGCCATTGTAGGGTATGTGGGGAAATGTGGAGGGTAGATAGTTTAGAGAGGAGGATAGTGTGGGAAATGGTATTGAAAGCTTTGGAGAGGTCAAGGAAAAGAGAAGCAATCATTTTACCAGAATCCCATGCCTGGTTAACTGTATCAAGGAAGGGGAGGAGGGCTGTAATGGTGCTTTGCCCTGGTCTGAAACCATGCTGAATGGGTGACATAATTTGATTTTCAAGCAGGTGGTTGAGGAGTTGGGCATGGATGCATTTTTCCAGTATTTTAGACAGAGGTGAGAGAATAGCTGTGTGTCAAACGTTTGTAGTGTCTGTGTTGGTGCCACCTTTGCGTAATGGGAGAATTAATGCTTTTTTCCAGATGTCTGGGATAAGGGACTCTTTAATTGATCTATTAATGAGTATGGTGATGGGATAAGCAATAGAGTTTTCAGCTAGCTGCAGGAAGTGTGGGGGTAGATTGTTAGGGGATAGAGTAAAGGGTTTAAGCTTAAGTAAAAGTCTTTTTATCATGGCAATGTGTATGGGGGAGAATTTAAGGTTAGAGTTGTATGTAGGATTGTATTCTGGGATGGTTTGGTCATTAGCTGTCTTGGTGGTGGTGGTGGTGTTAACCATAGGAAAGGTGATGGTTAGGTTAGCAATGGTGTCAGTGAAGTAAGAACTGAAGAGGTTGGCAAGTTCGATAGATGTTTTGTGTGGGTCAGGGGATAGGTTGCTTTGAGAACCTGGATGTAATAGATAGTTGATGGAGGACCAGAATTTTTTTGGATTATTTTTATGTTGGCTTTGTAGGTGGAGGCAGTGGGCTTTTTATCATTGGCTATTAGACATTTTGCCTGGTTATGGAGTCATTTGTATTGTATTAGAGTTGTAGGGTCTTTGTTTTTCTGCCATGATTTTCAGATTTTATCTCTTGTGGACCTAACTTCTGTGGTGGATTTTGAGAGCCAGTTTGAATGGTTATATTTTATTTGTTTTTGGAGGGGTGGGTGCTAATCTATTTAGGATGTCAAGGAATGTTGAGTTAAAGAACTCAACAGCTTCGTTAAGTAGCAGAGATTAGAGGGGTTTTAGATAAGGTTTCATTAAATATGGATGGTTAGAACTTAGTCAAATTTTTGGTTGATTTGTATTGGTGTTGCCCTGGGGTCGTGGTGGTTTTGCGTAAGAAATATGCTGGGTGGTGGTCGCTAATGGTATTAGGTAGTATGCCTGCAGTGATGATATTGTTTGGTTGGGACACTAATATCCAGTCTATTGCAGAGCCCCAAATATTATTTTTGTGGGGTCTTGTGAAGTCTTTAATCACAACAAAAACCAATTCAAAATTCCACCTCCTTCAGATATCAAGGTATCTAGCTTGATCCCTCTCATAACTTTAGTCATCATTAAAAAAAAAACACACAGAGCAAAAGATAAATTCATTCTTGTCTGATCCAAAACCATATTTTCCATTCTATCCAAGACCACTAGAAAAGCCACATGCAAAGACATCATACTTGACCTACTAGACTATAGACTCCAAGTAATACTACGAAAGTACAGATAATTTCCAATAACATCTGCCAGTCCATGACATTCTCCCCAGGACATGTGCATCATTGTACTACCCTAGAAACAGGCATATATATTTCTGGTATG